>NC_057794.1:104216216-104338553 GCF_018294505.1 Triticum aestivum | reverse complement strand
GACGGGCGACGCAGCGGGCGGCGCGGCACGGAGGCGTGGGCGGCAGCGGGCGGTGCGGCACGACGACATGGGCGGTGACACGGTGGCGTCAGCGGCGGTGTGGGCGGCAGCAGGCGGCTCTAGGCAGCGGTGGTGCTAGGGTTAGGGTTTGGGCGGCGGCGGGGCTGGTTGGGCTGTGGTGGGCTCGACGGCGCGGCTTATAAAGAGGGGCTAGGAGGAGTCCGGGCCGGATACGGCCCGTAGGTCGATTTCCTTTTTTAAAATAATTCCGATGTGCGGGAAAAGAAAGAAAAGAAATACTAAACGGACTACAAAAATCCCGAAATAAATTTTCTCCTTCCTCTAAAAATAGGCAAAATGTCAGGACCCCGATCCTAAGTCACACCGATCTAGCATGTAACACATCATATCACTTTGCGGCCTCACGCACGGTATTCCCACGGGTGCCACCTTACCTGGCCCGGGACCGTTTGCGCCTTTTGGCTCACGTATATGATAGTGTCGCTAGCATCCATATGACAAAGAACCCGGGCTGACATGGCTAGTCGTGAACCCAAAGTGGCACTAACTTGCAGGGACAGGCATCCATGACCCAGCATCGAACGTGTCGGTCATCAGCGAGTGAATCCAGGCTGTAGCACTGGGCTAGCAGGACTCCGGTGAACCGGGCTGTAGCGGGCTAACAGGACTCCGGTATTCATCGCGTGGCATTTCCCCGAAGGGACAGACACAGGAACGAAGAAGGACACATGCCGGCCAGCCTAAGTGTTCTGGAGCAGTAGCAAGCTACCATGGCTTAGTGGAAACACTAGGAGACATTTCCCGGTAAGAGAGGCTACTAAGGATAAACAACTAGATAGCCAGATCCCACACATACCAAGCATTTCAATAACATACACACAATATGCTCGATATGTGCAAATACAACATGGCATCACAAAATGACTCTACAACTCAAGTATTTGTTCAATAGGCTCCGAGGAGCGAGATATTACAAACATGAGTCTCATGACCCAACATTCAGAGCATACAAATCAAAACACAAGCGGAAGCTATCATGTCTGAGTACAGACATCTATAAATGAAAAAAGGCTAAGAAGCCTGACTATCTACCAGATCCTGCCGAGGGCACAAGATCGTAGCTGAGGTAACAAGCTAAACGTCGAAGCCCACGTGGAACTACTAGTGAGACTGAAGTCTCTCTGCAAAAAACATAAAATAGGCAAACGTGAGTACAAATGTACCCAACAAGACTTACATCAGAACTAACTACATATGCGTCATTATCAACAAGGGGATGGTGGGGTTTAACTGCAGCAAGCCAGCTTTGACTCGGTGGCTATCCTGAACTACGACTGCAAGTAACTCTTTTGAGGTGGCGCACACGAGTCCACATATTCACCAACCAATACACCACTATGGATCCGCTTCCGTCTCCCTACGAGAACGCCATCCATAGCACTCACGCTTATCTTGCGTATTTTAAAGTATCCACTTTCACTTGTCTATGAACTGATATAAGCAACCCAGAAGTCCTTTTCCGCGGACACGGCTATTCGAATAGATGATGTTAACCCTGCAGGGGTGTACTTCTTCACACACGCTCTCACCACTTACCGCCGTTTACACGACATGTACTCGGCAACCTTCAAGCGGAAGCCCAACGTGGGTGTCGGCCATGGCCTACCTAAACACTCAAGTCTCTAGTCCAGGTTTATCGCCTATTCGGGTTCCATCCATGAGGAGATCCGGCCGGAGTTTCGCTCACAGCCCCAAACGATGTGAACAGGGTTCCGTGACACCAAACGGGCGCCCGGTATACCCGGCCACGTGCCTACCGCATCACAGCCCACCCCTTCGGTCAGCGCTGCCCACGGCCTCTAGCATACTACAAACACCAGAAACTACTTGCAACTCCTGGACAGAGGACAAGGGTGATTAAGAAGCCGAGAGGGTCCATTGGTTTCGGGCCCAATGCGTGATAGTAGCTGAATCATGGATCACAAACACAGAACTCAGTTCCTGAGGACGGCTTCAATGAGACAACCCACCATGTACTCCTACATGGCCTCTCACCGCTACCTTTACCAAATCATATTCGCACACTTAGCTCACACACAGTAGGACATGTTCACACACCTCTGATTCATCCCCGATGAATCAGACCTGACTCAACTCTAAGCAGTAGCAGGCATGACAAACAAGCATGAATGAGTAGGCACAACAGGGCTCAAACAACTCCTACTCATGCTAGTGGGTTTCATCTATTTACTGTGGCAATGACAGGTCATGCAAAGGATAAAGGGGTTCAGCTACCGCAGCAAGTAACAGATGAATCGGTGTTGTCCTAATGCATTAAAAGAGAGCAGGAGCGAGAGAGTAGGATTGTATCGGAATGAACAAGGGGGTTTTGCTTGCCTGGCACTTCTGAAGATAACACTCAGTCTTCATCAGTGTCAACGATCACATCATCGGTACAACGTCTATCGGGGAGAAACAACACCGGCAAACACAGAAGAAACACGATCAATGCAATGCACAATATGATGCATGCTATGAGATGGCAATATGAATGTGTTTTGGGCTAATGCACCTAGCTATGATTTAAATGAAGTTGGTTTGAATACATGATTCAAATTCCAACTCCATATATGGTTATTTAAATGCCCTTTATTTGTTTTGTCCAAAACAGAGGACAAACATTGTTCAAACATGCATGAAAATGGTACAGAGGGATTCCTTGAATTTTTCTGATAATTTTTCATATATAATTTATCTCATTTGGAGTTACGGTTGATTTTCTATGAATTTTAGAAGTTTATACAATTTTCTGGAATTTTCTGAATAAAAATAAATCCAGAAAACATTACTGCGTCAGCATGATGTTGGCATGACGTCAGCAGGTCAACAGGGGCTGATCCGGGTCAAACCTAACCAGTGGGGCCCACTGGTCAGTGACTCAGGTGACTAACAGAGTTAATTAATTCTAACTAATCAAATTAATAGCCACGGGGCCCACTGTCAGTGTCAGCAGGGGTAATTAGTTTAACTAATTCAATTAGTACTAATCCTAATTAACTAACAGAGCTGGGCCCCACCTGACATTGACCCAGGGGGTCCAACTGGGCCCACATGGTCAGTAGTTAACGGGGTCAAACCCCTGGTCAGTAGGGTCAATCCCGCCGGCGTCTCGACGCCGGCGAGGCCCGGGACGGTGGCGGCCGTCGGAAACACGCTACAGGGCACGGGCGAGGCCGTGCTTGGGCTCGTTGGAGAGCCCTTGCTCCCGCGCATCAAACGGTGCGGGTGCTGGGTCGTGGGGAGGCCAGAGCTGACGACGGCGAGCTCCAAAGCGGCGGCCGGAGTTCGGGCAATCTCGGGGTGGCGTTACAGAGCACGGGAGGAGGCGTTGTGGGTGTCTACGGGTTCATCCGATCGTGCTGAGCACGATGGTGGGCTCGGGAACGAGCTGCGGTGGCTGTGGCCACGGTCACGCCATGGCCGGCGGCGAGAAGCTCTCGACCGCGGTGGGGGATGGGGCTAGGGGCGAGAACGGAGGGGGCGAGCACAGAAGAAGCAGCGGAGGCTCACAACGGATCCATTCGAGGCGGAGACGAGGCCGGGGACGGTCCGGAGCCGACGAATCGGGCGACGGCGACCGGCGGGTCCGAGAAGGGGAAAACCGTCGGGACGGCGCTTCGGGGGCTTCTGGAGGGGCGTGGCTTGGTGAGGTGGGTCGAGGACGGAGTGGCGGAGCTTGTGGGCTAGTCGGGGAAGCGAGGGAGGCCCGGTGGCCGTGGTGGCAGTGGACGGCGGCGACGAGCTCCGCTCGGTGGCTGCGTGCGAGAAACAGAGGAGGGGGAAGGAGCGAGGAGAGTGAAAGAGGGAGTCAGGGGCTGCGTGGCGATGCTAGAAGGGCCGTGGCGTCGCGGTGGAAGCAGGAGGTGGCCGGGGAAGCAGGAGGTGGCCGAGGCAGCATTGGCGCCCGTCGGCCACGCGCGCTGCCTACTAGCGCGGGGAAGACGACAGGGGGGGACGCCTGGTGGGCTGGGCCGCACCGGTGGGCTGCCAGCACAGGGGCTGGGCCGGTTGCTGGCGCCAGGTAAGTGCTCTCTGCTCTGTTTTATTGTTCTGTTTTCTTTTATTAATATCTTTTGCCATTGTTTTGAATTTAAACAAATTCAAACAATGCCAAAAACTCCTCTGAATATTTTTATTTTGCTAGATGGACTTTTCCAAAAGCTCATAAAATATTTCAGGGGTATTTGAAATTATATTCTAATTATATGAATATAATTCAAATTCAAATAGCTAATGATTTAAATTCAAAGTCCCAAAAATAAATCCTTAAAAATGTTCAATATTTTGGTTGGGACCAGAACCCTTGCCAAAAATTATCAAACATTTAAGAAGAGCATTTTGGAACAATGAATGAGATTTTAGGGTTTTTGCCCTTCTTTTATTTAAGTTTTTGAGGCTTCCAAATTTCCTCAGTTCAAGTTTCAAAATTTAAACATGATGCAAACACTAGGCAGCACCAGAAGCTAGGGATGTGACAACTCACCCCCACTAAACAAGAATCTCGTCTCGAGGTTCAAGCGTAGGGTAAGATGAAGGGGAAATGCAAACTAGTATAATCTTCACGATCCAGGGTGCACTTCAAATGAACGTTGATTCGATCATCATCTTGTCTCGACGTCTTGCTCTGGGAACTCCAACCAACATGACAACGAGAGGAGAAGGGAACTCTAGAAGGATCAATCTTCTCGAAGGTCGAACAACTCAGGATTAACTCTCGGAATGAGACGTAGCAACATCTCTCGAGCTGAGAGACGAAACACACCTCTAGAGGGATGGAGTGGAACAGATGATGAGGGTTCACTAGGTAGACAACAATTTCACACTTAAAAGGGTGGTAAACGATTGTCAACGTAGCGAGGAGTTGAGTTGCCATGATACCACAACGAGACACCTTAGGAACCGTGACTCGTAGATATATCCCCTTAAGTGGCAAAAAGAATTACCTTTGATTCAGAGATCATTGAAACTCTTTAAACCAACCTAAGGCAATTCTCGACCGATCGTTTGGAGGGGGTCGGTAGAGTGGCATACTCGGACTTGGATGATGTGGATTACCTTGTTGAAGACAACGTAATGGATGAATTTGCTTACCATCGGGAATGGAAGAGACCCATGGTAGAATGGCACATTGGCGGTGCAAGCTAGGAATAAAATGCAAATGCTGGGAATGATTCTGGTAACTGGGGAAGAACCCAACAATAGAGAGTGAATCCACTGCTTGAGAAGTTATAGCATAACTGAGGAAGTTGAGAGCAAACCTAGTTAGTGCCGATGGTAACACCTAACGCTTGTGCGTGCTCTCAAGAACTTGAGCATTTCCATAATCATCAAGGTTTTACCAATATCCGTGTCAAGGATTCTGGCAACACAACTTACTACCATGATGAATACCAGTGGAGGATGCAGATGCAAAGGAAGATAACACTTTCTCAGATTTCACCCTTGGCGGGGCCAAGGAAATAAAATCTGGATGATCGACCGAGAGACATTTAGCACTCCGCTTCTAATGTTCTCCTTGATGTGCTAGCGTAATCCATAGACAATTATGGTTTGATATCTAGAACATCAAGTAAAAGGTCGGACTTCGGAAACACAAAAATCCATAAGGAACGACTAGGGAGTAAATCCTACGAAATCCTTATGGGGAGGTGGCCAACTTCTTCTATCAAGATACTACAATAATAGGTCTTCCGGCTGGGTGTGTTGGCCACGACATCCACCTTACCGGTTATCGAGGGACCAATATTATAGTTCTTGGGAAAATGTTCCAACCATCATAACTGCCTGAGATTCAGATCTGGTTGGTGTCAGGATATTCCAGACTCATCGAGTCTAGGAAGAAAAATGAAAGTTTGCAACACAAATCGACGAGATGACGTTGCGAGATTCTCGAGGAGTGAACTACGATAGCAAGCTCCAAAACAT
This sequence comes from Triticum aestivum, assembly GCF_018294505.1. NCBI lineage: Eukaryota > Viridiplantae > Streptophyta > Magnoliopsida > Poales > Poaceae > Triticum > Triticum aestivum. The sequence continues at coordinate 104,332,547 of NC_057794.1, read as the reverse complement.
GAGTTGGTTCTTCTACACACATGTGAACAGGTTGTCCCAGACAAGCATGACCACATGGTAGTCTTACAACAACACACTACCGAGTTCAGGTGGGGAACCATCATCGAGGATATCGAAGTCTTGTGCATTACCATGGATTAGCACTTAGCTCCTTCTCCTACAACAAATCAGTCAGTGGCTTGGTGTGCTAGGGACACATATAGAATGGAGGTTGCAAGTCTCCGAACCACAGAATACTTCGCACGTATGCATGAATGATTTGGGATGATTCCAAAGGAAACAACATTGACTTTCTCGAGTCCACGGCGGCAACTTGCATCAAATGCACATGAACTAGAGGAAGTCACTTCTTACATCCGAACATATGCTTCATGAGCTAGCATGAACAAATGCTTTCAAAAGTTTCCAACACTAGCTTAATGTTCAGCAAAATTATGGAGAAGACAAGGATGTTGTTGATGGGCTCAACAACAATTCATCCAGATTCCCATGGAGATGGAATTCCATAACTATGTGAACAAGGTGATAGTATTGGTCAGACCAAAGAATATAATGGTGTATGCTCGAGGAAAAACCACGAGTAAGACAACATTACGAACATCGTTGGTTCTGACTTGATTTGAGGATAGCCCACACCCAAATCAAAGGTTGGACAAGATGATAGGTCCATTAACTGATCACGAGGGTCGGTCGATGAAATATCAACTTTCTTCAACACACACATACAAAGGGTATCCCTTTGAAATGAACTAAGTCAGGTAAGCTTTTATCTTCCAACTCTCCAAGTTGTTGTTTGGCTTAACAAACTAGCTCAGGGGTATCCAACACAGATTCTTGGAGAAAAAGTGGTTTATTGGAAAACCAACTTGATCACGAGCTCAACATAACAGTCAGGGGACAACCTGGTGATACTTCCGAGAAGATCTTCGGAAAATCACGAACCACCGGTATGTTACTAAGCTTGAGAACAATCTTGCTTTTCAGGGCAAGACGATATAATCAAACAAGCAAGGATTGACACTATCCTAACTCATTGATTGAAAAGTGCACCAGGAATAAGGACTAGGTAGCATGATCAATCTTAGAATGATGACTCAATAATCAGCATGCTAAGAATGAGGTTGTTGTCCATTTAACTACCAAGCACTGTTGCTAGCAGTATTGATTTCACACATCACAATTCATTTGTCGGTATTCCGGTTGCATCAACACGAAGACCGAGGAATGACTAATGATGGTGAGAAGTATCACTACGTCAAAATTCATGAGAGTTGGTGCAGTTCTCATGACAATTCTGACATAAAGGGGGTAATACTCCAAGGTAGAACAGAACCAAAAGCTGGATTGGCATTTGATCTGCGGAATACAACTGCTTTGACCCAATCCTAGATATGGATGAGGTACTGGAGTTTGTTTCTCCAAGTCATTCAGGACAGAATGGCTTGACGGACCACAAGAGTAATAGGCATCGATAAACGAATGCACGCATACTCTTGACTATCAATTGATAGACGAGGGTCAGAATGCAACTAAAGAGAACAACTCAAAGGAACATATAATTTTCTGAGTTGTGGATGCATAGATTAGTATGTCGAGCGAGATCAACATTTCTTTCAGATAACCCATGCAGAGAGATAGGACTGGCAGAGTCACGATTTATGAATGGAGATCTCTTCAAGAGTACTCTAATTGTGATCTTTTGATCCAATAAACATCTGCCATAAGCGGTTCATAGTATTTGGAAGAAGGAAATACCACGGACCTCGAGGACTATCGTAAAGGTTACTAATAACCTAAGGGAGCTAGCAATTACTATCAACATGAAGTAAGTAGGGTGAATCTCGGGTTCAAAACCCAGAAGTGAAATGCCTACTAACTAAGTGGCATCACGGGATGCTTATGAGAATGATGGCCAGAATCTTCACACTGGGAACACAAAACATTGCTAGATTACTAGGTGACTCCCTAAAACACCTAGGGTCATAATAGTAGCTCCAACATATACGTCGAGGCAATAAAGTACCTCAACTCACTAATTTGTGTGATTAATCTGACCAAAGGCACATCGGAAACAGGAGGAAGGGATTTGCAAATGCATCCGACTATTTAGAAACCTGGGATGACTCGGACAGCATAACGGCTGTAAATGCTCAAAAGATTGGAGACATGCTACAAAAATGGTGGCAGCCACTCAGAAGCACAATATCAAGGTCTCGAGATCAATAATTAACATACAGAGGTAGAAACTAAACTGAGGCTTAATTCCAACAATTCTATACGTCTACGGATTAGTAACACGTGATCCTGATAGAAAGAAGAGATAGCCTAGTTCTTAATCCCCGTAGGAAAGATAAGATGACTCAGATCAGAAGGGCATAAGGTATAAGGAGTAAAAAGAGCCTTACGTTCCATCCCACAATCAATTCCCTTATATAACTAAAGAATTTCTAGACTCAACTTCGACCAGTTTGGCTTGGTAATCCTACAGGCAGTCAAGCTCTAATACCAACGCTGTCAGGACCCCGATCCTAAGTCACACCGATCTAGCATGTAACACATCATATCACTTTGCGGCCTCACGCACGGTATTCCCACGGGTGCCACCTTACCTGGCCCGGGACCGTTTGCGCCTTTTGGCTCACGTATATGATAGTGTCGCTAGCATCCATATGACAAAGAACCCGGGCTGACATGGCTAGTCGTGAACCCAAAGTGGCACTAACTTGCAGGGACAGGCATCCATGACCCAGCATCGAACGTGTCGGTCATCAGCGAGTGAATCCAGGCTGTAGCACTGGGCTAGCAGGACTCCGGTGAACCGGGCTGTAGCGGGCTAACAGGACTCCGGTATTCATCGCGTGACATTTCCCCGAAGGGACAGACACAGGAACGAAGAAGGACACATGCCGGCCAGCCTAAGTGTTCCGGAGCAGTAGCAAGCTACCATGGCTCAGTGGAAACACTAGGAGACATTTCCCGGTAAGAGAGGCTACTAAGGATAAACAACTAGATAGCCAGATCCCACACATACCAAGCATTTCAATAACATACACACAATATGCTCGATATGTGCAAATACAACATGGCATCACAAAATGACTCTACAACTCAAGTATTTGTTCAATAGGCTCCGAGGAGCGAGATATTACAAACATGAGTCTCATGACCCAACATTCAGAGCATACAAATCAAAACACAAGCGGAAGCTATCATGTCTGAGTACAGACATCTATAAATGAAAAAGGCTGAGAAGCCTGACTATCTACCAGATCCTGCCGAGGGCACAAGATCGTAGCTGAGGTAACAAGCTAAACGTCGAAGCCCACGTGGAACTACTAGTGAGACTGAAGTCTCTCTGCAAAAAACATAAAATAGGCAAACGTGAGTACAAATGTACCCAGCAAGACTTACATCAGAACTAACTACATATGCGTCATTATCAACAAGGGGATGGTGGGGTTTAACTGCAGCAAGCCAGCTTTGACTCGGTGGCTATCCTGAACTATGACTGCAAGTAACTCTTTTGAGGTGGCGCACACGAGTCCACATATTCACCAACCAATACACCACTATGGATCCGCTTCCGTCTCCCTACGAGAACGCCATCCATAGCACTCACGCTTATCTTGCGTATTTTAAAGTATCCACTTTCACTTGTCTATGAACTGATATAAGCAACCCAGAAGTCCTTTTCCGCGGACACGGCTATTCGAATAGATGATGTTAACCCTGCAGGGGTGTACTTCTTCACACACGCTCTCACCACTTACCGCCGTTTACACGACATGTACTCGGCAACCTTCAAGCGGAAGCCCAACGTGGGTGTCGGCCACGGCCTACCTAAACACTCAAGTCTCTAGTCCAGGTTTATCGCCTATTCGGGTTCCATCCATGAGGAGATCCGGCCGGAGTTTCGCTCACAGCCCCAAACGATGTGAACAGGGTTCCGTGACACCAAACGGGCGCCCGGTATACCCGGCCACGTGCCTACCGCATCACAGCCCACCCCTTCGGTCAGCGCTGCCCACGGCCTCCAGCATACTACAAACACCAGAAACTACTTGCAACTCCTGGACAGAGGACAAGGGTGATTAAGAAGCCGAGAGGGTCCATTGGTTTCGGGCCCAATGCGTGGTAGTAGCTGAATCATGGATCACAAACACAGAACTCAGTTCCTGAGGACGGCTTCAATGAGACAACCCACCATGTACTCCTACATGGCCTCTCACCGCTACCTTTACCAAATCGTATTCGCACACTTAGCTCACACACAGTAGGACATGTTCACACACCTCTGATTCATCCCCGATGAATCAGACCTGACTCAACTCTAAGCAGTAGCAGGCATGACAAACAAGCATGAATGAGTAGGCACAACAGGGCTCAAACAACTCCTACTCATGCTAGTGGGTTTCATCTATTTACTGTGGCAATGACAGGTCATGCAAAGGATAAAGGGGTTCAGCTACCGCAGCAAGTAACAGATGAATCGGTGTTGTCCTAATGCATTAAAAGAGAGCAGGAGCGAGAGAGTAGGATTGTATCGGAATGAACAAGGGGGTTTTGCTTGCCTGGCACTTCTGAAGATAACACTCAGTCTTCATCAGTGTCAACGATCACATCATCGGTACAACGTCTATCGGGGAGAAACAACACCGGCAAACACAGAAGAAACACGATCAATGCAATGCACAATATGATGCATGCTATGAGATGGCAATATGAATGTGTTTTGGGCTAATGCACCTAGCTATGATTTAAATGAAGTTGGTTTGAATACATGATTCAAATTCCAACTCCATATATGGTTATTTAAATGCCCTTTATTTGTTTTGTCCAAAACAGAGGACAAACATTGTTCAAACATGCATGAAAATGGTACAGATGGATTCCTTGAATTTTTCTGATAATTTTTCATATATAATTTATCTCATTTGGAGTTACGGTTGATTTTCTATGAATTTTAGAAGTTTATACAATTTTCTGGAATTTTCTGAATAAAAATAAATCCAGAAAACATTACTGCGTCAGCATGACGTTGGCATGACGTCAGCAGGTCAACAGGGGCTGGTCCGGGTCAAACCTGACCAGTGGGGCCCACTGGTCAGTGACTCAGGTGACTAACAGAGTTAATTAATTCTAACTAATCAAATTAATAGCCACGGGGCCCACTATCAGTGTCAGCAGGGGTAATTAGTTTAACTAATTCAATTAGTACTAATCCTAATTAACTAACAGAGCTGGGCCCCACCTGTCATTGACCCAGGGGGTCAAACTGGGCCCACATGGTCAGTAGTTAACGGGGTCAAACCCCTGGTCAGTAGGGTCAATCCCGCCGGCGTCTCGACGCCGGCGAGGCCCGGGACGGTGGCGGCCGTCGGAAACACGCTACAGGGCACGGGCGAGGCCGTGCTTGGGCTCGTTGGAGAGCCCTTGCTCCCGCGCGTCGAACGGTGCGGGTGTTGGGTCGTGGGGAGGCAAGAGCTGATGACGGCGAGCTCCAAAGCGGCGTCCGGAGTTCGGGCAATCTCGGGGTGGCGTTACAGAGCACGGGAGGAGGCGTTGTGGGTGTCTACGGGTTCATGCGATCGTGCTGAGCACGATGGTGGGCTCGGGAACGAGCTGCGGTGGCTGTGGCCACGGTCACGCCATGGTCGGCGGCGAGAAGCTCTCGGCCGCGGTGGGGGATGGGGCTAGGGGGCGAGAACGGAGGGGGCGAGCACAGGAGAAGCAGCGGAGGCTCACAGCGGATCCATTCGAGGCGGAGACGAGGCCGGGGACGGTCCGGAGCCGACGAATCGGGCGACGGCGACCGGCAGGTCCGAGGAGGGGAAAAACGTCGGGGCGGCGCTTCGGGGGCTTCTGGAGGGGCGTGGCTCGGTGAGGTGGGTCGAGGACGGAGTGGCGGAGCTTGTGGGCTAGTCGGGGAAGCGAGGGAGGCCCGGTGGCCGTGGTGGCAGTGGACGGCGGCGACGAGCTCCGCTCGGTGGCTGCGTGCGAGAAACAGAGGAGGGGGGGAGGAGCAAGGAGAGTGAAAGAGGGAGCCAGGGGCTGCGTGGCGATGCTAGAAGGGCCGTGGCGTCGCGGTGGAAGCAGGAGGTGGCCGGGGAAGCAGGAGGTGGCCGAGGCAGCGTCGGCGCCCGTCGGCCACGCGCGCTGCCTACTGGCGCGGGGAAGACGACAGGGGGGGGACGCCTGGTGGGCTGGGCCGCACCGGTGGGCTGCCAGCACAGGAGCTGGGCCGGTTGCTGGCGCCAGGTAAGTGCTCTCTGCTCTGTTTTATTGTTCTGTTTTCTTTTATTAATATCTTTTGCCATTGTTTTGAATTTAAACAAATTCAAACAATGCCAAAAACTCCTCTGAATATTTTTATTTTGCTAGATGGACTTTTCCAAAAGCTCATAAAATATTTCAGGGGTATTTGAAATTATATTCTAATTATATGAATATAATTCAAATTCAAATAGCTAATGATTTAAATTCAAAGTCCCAAAAATAAATCCTTAAAAATGTTCAATATTTTGGTTGGGACCAGAACCCTTGCCAAAAATTATCAAACATTTAAGAAGAGCATTTTGGAACAATGAATGAGATTTTAGGGTTTTTGCCCTTCTTTTATTTAAGTTTTTGAGGCTTCCAAATTTCCTCAGTTCAAGTTTCAAAATTTAAACATGATGCAAACACTAGGCAGCACCAGAAGCTAGGGATGTGACACAAAACAAGGTGAACATTTATTTGGGCCCAAAATGCAATTTTAAAAATGCATTTTTTCCTAATTTAAATAAAATAGTGATAAAACTCTGAATAAGAATCTTATTCGATTTTAATATTAAATCTCCAATACTTCTTTATTTTGAGGAAGTCATTTTATCGTCTCTCTTTTATTTTTATAAAATAAATATTTGAAGATAAAATAATTAAAATCAAATGATCCTCTTTTTTCAAAATTTGAGAAAACTCAAATATGAAAATAACGAAATTCCCAACTCTCTCCGTGGGTCTTTGAGTTGCGTAGAATTTCTAGGATCTAGCCAAACGAATGTGCAATAAAATATGATATGCATGAATGATCTATGTATAACATTCCAAATTAAAAATTTGGGATGTTACATTAGAACTCAACAATTACAACTCGATACTTAGAAGAAAATATGACTCTATGTGAATGCCTCCGGCGGTGTACAGGGATTGCGATGAATCAAGAGTGACATGTATGAAAAAATTATGAACGGTGGCTTTGCCACAAATACAATGTCAACTACATGATCATGCAAAGCAATATGACAATGATGATGTGTGTCGTAATAAATGAAACGATGGAAAGTTGCATGGAATTATATCTCGGAATGTCTATGAAAATTCCATAATAGGTAGGTATGGTGGCTGTTTTGAGGAAGATATAAGGAGGCTTATGTGTCATAGAGCGTATCATATCACGGGGTTTGGATGCACCGGCGAAGTTTGCACCAACTCTCAAGGTGAGAAAGGGCAATGCACGGTGCCGAAGAGGCTAGCAATGATGGAAGGGTGAGAGTGCGTATAATCCAAGGACTCAACATTAGTCATAAAGAACTCACATACTTATTGCAAAAATCTACAAGTCATCAAAACCAAGCACTACGCGCATGCTCCTAGGGTCATAGATTGGTAGGAAAAGACCATCGCTCGTCCCCGACCACCACTCATAAGGAAAGCAATCAAAGAACACCCCATGCTTCAAATTTGTCACATAACGTTTACCATATGTGCATGCTATGGGACTTGCCAACTTCAACACAAGTATTCATCAATTTTACAATTACTCAACTAGCACACTTCTAATATTACCACATTTATATCTCAAAACCATCTATCAAGCATCCAACTTCTCTTAGCATTTAAAATTTATAACCAAAGTGAATTACCATGATGTTCTAAAGGACTCTCAAAATTATATAAGTGAAGCATGAGATATCAATTATTTCTATAAAATAGAACCACCGTCATGCTCTAAAAGATATAAGTGAATCACTAGAGTAAAAACTATATAGCTCAAAGAATATAAGTGAAGCATGTCGGCGTTCTGGGAACGGGGGTCCCCAGACTTGCCTGCCTGCGGCCTGCGGCGTGGCTCAAAAGGGGGCCCAGCGCGGCCCATCTTCACCAACACAAACCCAAGACCCTCGCGAGGGGCCAAGCCTCGCGGGGCGGACGACATAGAGCTTCCTCAGGCACGGCCTCGTCAGGCTGACTCACGAGGAGGCGGAGAGACCAAGGCGGGGTACCTCACGAGGTGCCCGTGACGCAAGCCATGACGACCAAGGGCGCCAGGCGGGTGCCAGCCCGCGTAGTGTCCTCCTTTCCTCTTTGGTGCAAATGGGGCAAGCGTAGCCGCGGAGTACCGAGGCATCAGGCAAAGGTTGCCATTTCGGTGCAACGAGACCAAGACCAGGAGGACTATGAGACGGAGGTCATTGTGGAGCCCAAGACGGCGTCATCACCAGAGCTTTGCACAGGGGAAGACTACTTTTGTTAGGATAGCTGATACTAGCTGTCCCCCTTCAAATTAGCCCGCCATTGTTGGCTCCCTTCCCGCTCGATATTTGGGAAGAGGACCAGGGCCTCTATAAATAGGACCGGACACCCGCAGAGAAGGGGAGGAGGAGAGAAGGATAGAAGGACAGAGGGATAGAGGGATCGAAGGATCAAAGGATCAGAGAGAGAGAGGGGGGAAGGGTGATTGAACTCCTCCCAGTAGTTCAACCCCCCCAGCCGAGAACAGACCCTCGCGAGGCTTTTCTTCCTTGTATTGTTCATCATCATCAGCCCAAGAGGTAATCCACCACACCACACACTGGAGTAGGGTATTATACCACAACGGTGGCCCGAACCAGTATAAACCACGTGTCCCTCGTGTTATTCTTTCCATAGCTTAGACCTTAACGAGGCGGAGGGGTGCAGGTAGGTAGGGGGCGAAATCTCCGCGCGCACCCCAGTGTTTGAACCTCAAGGGTCTGCCGGAACCCGAAATCCGACATTTGGCGCACCAGGTAGGGGTGCGCTGGAATCCACCTTCTACCGCTTCGCGCCTCGTCGCGTCGTCCTCACCATGTCCGGCGACCAGGCGGGCAATCCAGATCCATGGACGGCGTGGCCCGCCCGCGCAGAGCCGCTCGCCTCGGGCGACCCCGTGCCCCAGGCAGCTCGCGGTCCGCAAGGTGTTGCGGGCCGCGGGCGACGCGGATAGGCTTCGACAGCTCTCACACCGCGGCAGGCGCGGTCGGCAGTAAGGGCCTCCAATTACGCCGTGACCACGACACCGTACACCCGCAGGGAGCAGGCGAACTCGAGGGCCGCGCTCACAGTGGCCCGAGAGCTGCTGCGGTGCAGGCTGCTGGAGGGCGGCCGCGATGTGCTGCTGGAGCGAGTGGCAGAGCTCCTGGGCTTCGCCGCCTCGGGGGCTCACCCCTTCTGCACCCAGCTCCCATCTCAAGCCCATGGCGGCCCGCGCGGGGGCTTCGCGCGCGCCCGCGGGCTCCAAGGCTAGTCCAACCCTAGCGAAGCTGTCAGCACCGGACCGGCGGCGGCGCTGCCCCCGCTCCCGGTCCGCGAAGAAGAAGGACTCGACGCGACCCACGGACCCAGTGGACAGCCGCACTGCCACCCCACGGTGGGCGCGTCAGGCAGGACCGCGTGGCATGCGGAGCATTACGGCGTGGCATTCGGGATGACGGCGCCGGAGGAATACGTGCCCCTCATGATGGACCAAGGACACCCACACGAGAGCGAACAAGGCTCGCTCCTCAGCCCAAGCTGGGGGGACGAGGCGCCAGAAGCTGAGCCTTTTCGGGAGCCCCGGGACGGTCCCACTGGCCACGCCGGGGGCAACGATTATCGGGTACCGCTAATTCTTCAGGAGCAGGCATACGCTAACCATGGATCGCAGGAGGTGCAGGTCGCCACAGCGAGCAGCTGCCCCGCTCCCACAGTCTCCTGCCCCTCGGGAGGAGGGCGCAGGGGGCTGCAGGAGAGGGGCCGGGATCCGACATCACCACCGCGGCGTTCGGAGCAAGGTGTTCTCAGGAGGTAGGCCCTCCGCTGGGGAGGTGCCTCAGGGCCTGCCCCCGGCGGAGGACCCGTGGTCGTCGGGGGAACCGCTGGCGACCGCTCTACCCCATCGGCGGCGTCCTGGTTTCCGGTCGTCGTTGATGGCACTAGAGTGTGGCGCAAGGCGGGGCCCTCATCTGGCGATATGAAGCAAGGCCAGTACCTGTGAAGAAGGCCCAGTGCCTGTGAAGCTCGCCGCCCCGTGACACTCTCACGAAATAATGAGTGGGGCTGTACACGCCCCGGAGTCTCAGGGGTGCCGGCCTCAGGCCCTGGGGCTCCCTCCCACGCCCAGTGGCAGCACTTAGCTCCGCGCTGGTGAGAAGACGTCCAAGACTAGACTAGGTGCCGGACGCGGCCTTTTGTTTGCTTTCGTTGCTTTTCCCTTTGGTTGTCGCTTTCCCCCGCTGGATTCAAGTTGGATTCGAATTTGAGATTTGCATGTGTTCGGGGAAGGGGTGCTTAGTCTCGTTCAAGCAATTCCTCACGTTTTGGTTACCACTTCGCCTCAGCTGCCTCCCCTCGCGAGCCCCTCGCAAGCCGGGTCTGGCCTAGCTTGCGCGCAGCCCAGACTGCCGCCGACGTGACCTCTCAGGAGGGTGTTTTACTGCAGATCCTACGAACCCAATCAGGGAACACTCGAGACACCACAACCTCCCACGGGCTGCCTCAGGGCCAGCACGGGACAAAGGTAAACTAGCCGACCAGCGCGTCGCTTGGGCCAACCACTTGGTGCGGGCGCATGGGCAATGTAGCGTCTACTAATACGATGAACACAAGTTTTACATAAGGGGCTCCCCCTCCAAAATGCTCTCACTGCAATCAGGCCAAAACCTGAGTTCTATTCATGCAGGGTAAGGAAGTAGGAGCAATGCACAATCAGTCGGATGAATCCCCCAATGCGTTCTCAGGAGCACCACCCGAGCCGTTGCTGGCGTCGCTGAACTCGCCATCGCTGTCCGCGTCGCCGCCAGCGGCGTCAGGGCCGTTCACCACGCCGCCCTCGTCGGCCGCCACGATCACGCCCTCGTTGTCTGAAGCGAAGGCCCTGATAAGAGCATCCACATTGTCTTCCACCCAGTGCGCCAGGTCGCCTCGGTCGGCCTGGGGGACTGGGGCGATGGCGGCGTCAAAATCAAAGTGTGGATCCATGTTCCAGAGGTGGCTGAAGACGCGAGAAAAGGCGCGCCCAAGCAGGGCGCGGCTCCTCTCCTCCACCAACCTGTCAGCCCTGACCGACCGCGCCTCCAGCTGCGTCACCACGTCAGTGAAGAACTGAAGATTGCCAGCATAGTTGACTGCATGCGGCTCGCCAACAGCCGCCTCGTAGATGTTGCCCAAGGCTGTGTTGGCTCTCTCCCGGAGCGTGGTGAGCATGGGGCCGTGCTCATGCTCCAGGATCCGCCGCTGACGTATCTCGTCCGCGTTCTGGCCCGCGACGACCTCAGCCTCCTCCACCCGCTGGCGGAGAAGGAGCACCTCGGCCTGGGAGGCGGTTAACTCACCTTGCGCCACCTCAAGAGCGGCCCGGAAAGCGTCGGCCCGCCACATCGCCTCCTCCAGTTTGGCCCTCAAGGCAGCAGTCCTGCCTTCAGCTTCGGCCCGGATCAACCCCAGCTTCTCTTCGAACTCGTGCTCGAGGTTCAAATGCGCCATCGCCACTCAACGTCCGACCTCCTCCAGGACGCGGGCTTCCTATGCAGCAACATCATCCTCCGCCTGCGTCACCAAGCGCTCCCTCGTCTCCAGACGCTCGTACTCACGGGTACGTTTGGCGGCTTCCAGCGTCAGCGCCTCCTCGCGCTTCTGGAGCTCTGCTGAGTCGCCGAAGGCCACCTTCATCGACGCGAGGGCTGCCTCGCGCAGCTCCACCTGCTCCTCCAGTGAGTGGCACCAGGCCAGGAGCTCCCGAGCCCGCTCCTCCGCCGCCGTTCGCCGCCGGTCAGCTTCCCGAGCCTCCTCAGCGGCCCAAGATCAGGCCTCCCGAGAGGCCACCAGCGACGCCTTGGCCTCTGCGTCATCAAGATCGCGCTGACGGCGCGCAAGGGCGATGGCGCCCTCCAGCTCGCGCCTCTCTGCAGCCAGGCGCAGGCCCTCGGCCTCAAGGCGCGCGTCTTCATCGGCAAGCTCCTCTCCAAGCAGGCTTACCGCGTCAGCCGCCCTTCGAAGGAATCCTTGGCAGAGAGCACGACGCTCCCGAGCGCGCTCGAGCACGTCTTCCACACCATCATCTGCCCCAAGCAAGTGCCGGGGGCCGCGAGTTAGCACTCCCCCTCCGGGCTGGGGGCTGGGGGCTGGCACCCTCGCGACGGCCGGGCACGCCGCGTCAGAAGCCCGGCCTGGGGCCAGCCCGTCCCCAGGTGAAGAGCGCAGGAAGCGCCTCAGCCAGTCGCAGTCCACGACCAGGCGAGAAGCCCACGGTAGGCTGGCTATGCCACGAGAAGGCCCGCGAAGGATCGCGAGGTGCGCGGGGCCACGATACGCCTCGGGACGGTTCGCCTCGTCGATCGCCCTCAACACAAGGGCTCCACTGCTTGGAGCGCTTGAGGACGGTGGAGGGGGTGAAGCCAATGGGGACGGCTCCTCAGCCGTCTCTGCAAGCTCGGTTGGAAGGGGCCTCCGGAGCAAGGGTCAGTAAGAGCAACAGAAGGATCGGGAGCTGGGAAAGGAGAAGGCTTACTCATCAGTGGTGAAGTACTTCCTACGCTTCAGCAGGCAACAAGGGTAATCGTCGCCCAGGGCCTCCCTTCTCTTTCGGAGGGCCTCAAAGTCCACGCGGAAGCGGCCTAAGAGTCGGGCGCAGGGATTAACCTGCGACGAAGATGGAGCGTCAAGGCGATCTGCGTCAGAGGCGCCTGCCTGATGTGCGCCGCCAATCACCTCGCCAAGAGAAGCCGCCGGAGCCTCAGTGGCCTCAGTTGTAGGCGCAGAGGGCAGCTGCTTGTCACCCTCAGCCTTAGCAGCACGGGCCCCGATAACTGCTTCCTCATGAGCATCGCCCAGCGCTGGCGCCCCGCCGGGAGCCCCCTCGGCCTCTGGCGCCTCGTGCCTCCCTGCTCTGCCACTTGAGGAAGAGCCGCCTTGGCCGACTGGAAGGGCAGTCACCACCCCTGGGTTCCCGCGAGGCCCCTGGAGGCCGGCGGGGCGCGGCCCCCACTCATCGAAGATAGGCATCTGCCTCACAAAATCGCCCCCGCTCTGGCAGAGGTACAGCAAGGCCCCTCCCTGCTGGATGCTGCCAGGGTTGGGGTCCCCCGTCAAGGTCAAGAGCGCTGTCCTCAGCACTTCAGGCGTCAGGTCCTCTTCCTGGAGCCTCATACGATCATCGCGCCCGCTGAAGGCCCACATCCGGCGGGAGTGGCGCTGGAGAGGAGCAACGTGGCGTAGCAGGAACTCCTTCACCACCTTGGGCGCTGTCGCGCCAAGCGACCTCAAGAACGCGAAGCGGTGCCAGACGAAGACGAGCCGGGGGCTCTCAAGCGTCTCCTGGCCCCAGCCCGAATTGGGGACAGCAGGCGAAGTTGGCTCCGACAGCAGGGGGTTGGGCACCCCAGCATCCACATACAGCCACCGCTCGCGGAACCCAGCCGCAGGCGGAGGGAGCTTGAAGTCAATCCCAGAGGCCGCCGTCTCAGACGCGGCAACGAAGCTCACACACGCCCAACATTGGGTAGGGTCAACAAGGCGCAGCGAGAAGAAGTGGCGCAGCAAGGCAACCGAAGGAAGGATGCCCATCATAGCCTCGCAAACAAAGGCGAAGACCGAAAGGAGAGTGATGGATTCAGGACCCAGATGCATCATGTGGATCTGATAATGGGAAAGCACGGCATTGAAGAAATCAGAAAAGGGAGGAACCAGACCCGCCCACAGGGCGTCGGCAAAATACGGGACCTCGGTGGCTATCCTGTCGATGGAGAAGTGGGACGCGGGCCAGGCCGTCGTCCTCCCGCATTCATTGAAGATGGTGGCCAGAGCCAAGCTGACCTTGCCCAAGCCCTCGGCGGGGGCCGCCAACGGCGGCGGGCAAGGCGGAGACACGGGTTTCTTCCCTCTTCCCTTCTTCGTCGGAGCCATGGCGATGGGAAGGGGGGGGAAGGTTCAAGATTGAGTTGAAAACAGAAACCAGAGTTCGAGCGGAGGAAGGACAGAGGGCGCTCGAGCAACAAAAGGGGAACGGCTGTGTACGACTACGGGTCCGCCTAGCATGGCGCAAAATAAGGAGGGCGTGGGGGAACAGTGCCGCCCACGTCCAATCAACCGCCACGCGGCGCCCAAGGCCGCAGGCTGTTAGGGCCCGCGGCGCTTCGCTCTTGCCCTTCCGCCTCCCTGCACGGCCATGTCTGGGCGCGCCTTGGGCCCGGGGGCTACTGTCGGCGTTCTGGGAACGGGGGTCCCCAGACTTGCCTGCCTGCGGCCTGCAGCGTGGCTCAAAGGGGGCCCAGCGCGGCCCATCTTCACCAACACAAACCCAAGACCTTCGCGAGGGGCCAAGCCTCACGGGGCCTACGACGTAGAGCTTCCTCAGGCACGGCCTCGTCAGGCTGGCTCACGAGGAGGCGGAGAGACCAAGGCGGGGTACCTCACGAGGTGCCCGTGACGCAAGCCATGACGACCAAGGGCGCCAGGCGGGTGCCAGCCCGCGCAGTGTCCTCCTTTCCTCTTTGGTGCAAAGAGGGCAAGCGCAGCCGCGGAGTACCGAGGCATCAGGCAAAGGTTGCCATTTCGGTGTAACAAGACCAAGACCAGGAGGACTATGAGACGAAGGTCATCGTGGAGCCCAAGACGGCGTCATCACCAAAGCTTTGCGCAGGCGAAGACTACTTTTGTCAGGATAGCTGATACTAGTTGTCCCCCTTCAAATTAGCCCGCCATTGTTGGCTCCCTTTCCGCTTGATATTTGGAAAGAGGACCAGGGCCTCTATAAATAGGACCGGCCACCCGCAGAGAAGGGGAGGAGGAGAGAAGGATAGAAGGACAGAGGGATAGAGGGATCGAAGGATCAAAGGATCAGAGAGAGAGAGAGAGGGAAGGGTGACTGAACTCCTCCCAGCAGTTCATCCCCCCAGCCGAGAACAGACCCTCGCGAGGCTGTTCTTCCTTGTATTGTTCATCATCATCAGCCCAAGAGGCAATCCACCACACCACACACTGGAGTAGGGTATTACACCACAACAGTGGCCCGAACCAGTATAAACCATGTGTCCCTCGTGTTATTCTTTCCATAGCTTAGACCTTAACGAGGCGGAGGGGTGCAGGTAGGTAGGGGGCGAAATCTTCGCGCGCACCCCAGTGTTCGAACCTCAAGGGTCTGTCGGAACCCGAAATCCGACAAAGCACATACATTATTCTAATAAATTCCAATTCATGTGAGTCTCTCCCAAAAGGTGTGTACAGCAAGGATGATTGTGGTAAACTAAAAAGCAAAGACTCAAATCATACAAGACGCTCCAGGCAAAACACATACCATGTGGCGAATAAAAATATAGCTCCAAGTAAAGTTACCGATAGACGAAGACGAAAGAGGGGATGCCTTCCGGGGCATCCCCAAGCTTAGGATTTTTGGTGTCCTTGGATTTGACCTTGGGGTGCCTTGGGAATCCCCAAGCTTAGGCTCTTGCCACTCCTTGTTCCATAATCCATCAAATCCTTACCCAAAACTTGAAAACTTCACAACACAAAACTTAAAGAAAAATCTTCGTGAGCTCCGTTAGTAAAAGAAAACAAACCACCACTTAAAGGTACTGTAATGAACTCATTATTGATTTATATTGGTGTTAGACCTAATGTATTCCAACTTTTCTATGGTTCATAAACTCTATTACTAGCCATAGATTCATCAAAATAAGCAAACAACACACGAAAAACAGAATCTGTCAAAAACAGAACAGTCTGTAGTAATCTGTAGGTTTCGAATACTTCTGGAACCCCAAAAATTCTAAAATAAATTTCTGGACATGAGGAATTTATCTATTAATCATCTTCAAAATTAATTAACTAAATATCACTCTCCAGTAAAAAATGGCAGCAATTTTTGTGAGCGCTAAAGTTTCTGTTTTTTACAGCAAGATCAAAAAGACTTTCCCCAAGTCTTCCCAACGGTTCTACTTGGCACAAACACTAATTAAGCAGAAAAAACACAACCAAAAAATAGGCTATATAAATTATTTATTACTAAACAGGAGCAAAAATTAAGGAATAAAAATAAAATTGGATTGCCTCCCAACAAGCGCTATCGTTTAACGCCCCTAGCTAGGCATAAAAGCGAAGATAGATCTAGGTATTGCCATCTTTGGTAGGCAATCCATAAGTGGATCTCATAATAGATTCATATGGTAATTTAATTTTATTTCTAGGGAAGTGTTCCATGCCCTTCCTTAATGGAAATTAGAATCTAATATTCCCTTCCTTCATATCAATAATTGCACCAATCGTTCTAAGGAAAGGTCTACCAAGAATAATAGGACATGAAGGATTGCAATCTATATCAAGAACAATGAAATATATGGGCACATAATTCCTATTTGCAACAATAAGAACATCATTAATCTTTCCCATAGGTTTCTTAATAGTGGAATCGGCAAGGTGCAAGTTTAAAGAACAACCATCAAATTCACAGAAACCTAGCAAATCACACAAAGTCTTTGGGATCGTGGAAACACTAGCACACAAATCACACAAAGCATAGCATTCATGATCTTTAATTTTTATTTTAATAGTAGGTTCCCACTCATCATAAAGTTTTCTAGGGATAGAGACTTACAACTCAAGTTTTTCTTTGTAAGATTGCATCAAAGCATCAACGATATGTTTAGTAAAAGCTTTATTTTGACTATAAGCATGAGGAGAATTTAGCACGGATTGCAACAAGGAAATACAATCTATCAAAGAGCAATTATCATAATTAAATTCCTTGAAATCCAAGATAGTGGGTTCATTGCTATCTAAAGTTTTCCTCTCCAATCCCACTTTTATCAATTTTTGCATCAAGATCTAAAAACTCTGAATCATTGGGACGCCTTCTAACTAAAGTTGACTCGTCTCCAGTCCCATCATTATCAAGATTCATATTGCAAAACAAGGATTTAATAGGGGACACATCAATTACTTTTAGATCTTTATCATTATTCTCATAAAAACTTTCCGGTTTAGCGGCCATCTTATTAACTAAGGTGGCCTGCTTATCCGAGATTTCAGCAATTAATTTCTCAAGATGAGCAAGCTGATATTTCAAACCATAAAATTCCTTACACATATCATCGAGCTCTTTATTCATGAAACCGATAAAACTTTTTTGTTCTTTAAGCTCGTTTCTAAAGAAATTATTATGCTCAAACTGCAAGGACATAAAACTTCCAACGTTGTTTTCGATTTCTTCCAACCTTCTAAGGTGATGATCAACTCCTTTTGGTAAATCCATAAGGGCAACAAGCAACAAGAGGCAAGTGAAAAAGAGGCGAACGGAAAAGAGAGGGCGAAAGGAAAAGAGGGCGAATAAAACGGCAAGGGTGAAGTGGGGGAGAGGAAAACGAGAGGCAAATGGCAAATAATGTAATATGAAGGATAAGAGTTGTGATGGGTACTTCGTATGTCTTGACTTGGCGTAGATCTCCCCGGCAACGGCGCCAGAAATCCTTCTTGCTACCTCTTGAGCACTGCATTGGTTTTCCCTTGAAGAGGAAAGGGTGATGCAGTAAAGCAGCATAAGTATTTCTCTCAGTTTTTGAGAACCAAGGTATCAATACAGTAGGAGACCACGCGCGAGTCACCTTGTACCTACACAAACAAATAAGAACCTCGCAACCAACGCGATAAAGGGGTTGTCAATCCCTTCACGGCCACTTGCAAGAGTGAGATATGATAGAGATGATAATAATAAGATAAATATTTTTGGTGTTTTTATGATATAAATTGAAAGTAAAGATTGCAAAATAAAATAGATTGGAAACTTGTATGATGGAAAATAGACCCGGGGGCCATAGGTTTCACTAGTGGCTTCTCTCAAGATAGCATAAGTATTAGGGTGGGTAAACAAATTACTGTCGAGCAATTGATAGAAAAGCGAATAATTATGAGAATATCTAGGTATGATCATGTATATAGGCATCACATCCGAGACAAGTAGACCGAAACGATTCTGCATCTACTACTATTACTCCACACATCGACCGCTATCCAGCATGCATCTAGAGTATTAAGTTCATAAGAACAGAGTAACGCCTTAAGCAAGATGACATGATGTAGAGGGATAAACTCAGGAAATATGATGTAAACCCCATCTTTTTATCCTCGGTGGCAACAATACATACGTGTCGTTTCCCTTCCTGTCACTGGGATCGAGCACCGCAAGATTGAACCCAAAGCTAAGCACTTCTCCCATTGCAAGAAAGATCAATCTAGTAGGCCAAACCAAACTGATAATTCAAAGATACTTGCAAAGATAAACCAATCATACATAAAAGAATTCAGAGAAGATTCAAATATTGTTCATAGATAGACTTGATCATAAACCCGCAATTCATCGGATCTCGACAAACACACCGCAAAAGAAGGTTACATCAAATAGATGTCCAAGAGAATCGGGGATAACTTTGTATTGAGATCCAAAGAGAGAGAAGAAGCCATCTAGCTACTAGCTATGGACCCGAAGGTCTGAGGTAAACTACTCACACATCATCGGAGGGGCCATGGAGTTGATGTAGAGGCCCTCCGTGATCAATGCCCCCTCCAGTGGAGCTCCGGAAAAGGCGCCAAGATGGGATCTCTTGGGTACAGAAGGTTGCAGCGGTGGAAATAGGGTTTCGTGCTGCTCCTGGATGTTTTTGGGGTATGTCAATATATATAGGAGGAAGAAGTAGGTCGGTGGAGCAACAAGGGGCCCACGAGGGGGAGGGCGCGCCCCCTGCCTCGTGGCCTCCTTGTTCGTTTATTGATGTCCACTCCAAGTCCTCTTGATCACGTTTGTTCCAAAAATCATGTTCCCGAAGGTTTCGTTCCATTTGGACTCCGTTTGATATTCCTTTTCTACGAAACACTGAAATAGGCAAAAAAAACAGCAATTTGGGCTGGGCCTCCGGTTAATAGGTTAGTCCCAAAAATAATATAAAAGTGTAAAATAAAGCCCATTAACATCCAAAACAGATAATATAATAGCATGGAACAATCAAAAATTATAGATATGTTGGAGATGTATCAGTCGACCGTAGGTATGATCAAGGTTTCTTCTGGGTGTCCTACCTTCGATGGGACGGACTACCCCTACTGGAGAATAAGATGCGCATGCATCTTGAGCAAGGTTGTCAGAATCGCGATTCTGTTATACGATTCTACGACTTTACGATCCAAACTAACCCCTATGATTCTACGATTTTAGTTCATAGAATCTACGTTTATACGATCCTGATAGTGAAGATTCTACGATTTGCGATCTTACCATCTGAGCTCCGATCCGATTCAAAATCGCGATTCTGACAACCTTGATCTTGAGGCAATTGACAACGATCTCTGGTACGTTGTGGAAAATGGTGTTCCCTCTGTCACTGCTACCATCAACGCTGCTGATGTGAAGAGATTCAAGCAACTCGACTCTCAAGCGAAGAACATCATATGTGGCCATCTGAGCAAAGGGCAGTATGGCAGAGTGAGTGCTTTGGAGACAGCAAAGTTTATCTGGGACAGGCTGTCCAAGGTCAGTGAAGGAGTCTCAACACAGTGTGACTCTCGAGTTGGCGTTCTTCGCAATCTCTTCAACCGCTTCAAAAGACTCGACAATGAAAATGTTCAGCAAACCTTCGATTGGCTCACTGACATCTCAAATGAGCTTCAAGCACTTGGTGCCACTGACATCACCGACCATGAGGTGGTGAAAAAATTGTCGAGATCGCTTGATTCCTCATTTGATACTTTGGCATTGATGATACAAGAACGTGGAGACTATAAGTCACTTGATCCCGTTGATATCCTCGAGAGGCTAAACACTCATGAGTTCCAGCTTGCTGAGAAGAGAGATTTCTATGGACCAAGCTAGGCAGATCACGAGCTCTGAAGGCCAAGGCAGTGTCTGAATCTGAAGGTGAAGATTTCGGTAGCAGCCTTGGTAACCCTGAAGAACTGAGCCAGGAGCTAGCAATGCTCGTGAGGAAATTCCAGAAGTTCTCAAGACGTGGTCGCTTTGGAAAATCCTCAAGAGGTGTTGACTTAGATCAGATTCCTCATCCCATGATTACAAGAAGAGACTCTGTCACAAGTGCAAGAAACCCGGTCACTACATTCAAGATTGTCCTCAGTGGGAAAAGGAATCAAAGAAAAAGAAGTATAAGGACTACAGTTCTGATGATTCAAAGAAGAAGAAGAAATCTTTGAAGTCCTCTTCATCAAAACCTTCAAGTTCTTCATCTCACAAGAAGAGCAGCTCCAAGAAGGCTCAGGCATTCATTGGCAAGGAAATGGACTCTGAGGCTGAATCTGAGGAAAATGAGGAAGAGGAGGAATCTGAGGAGTCAGACTCTAGTGTGGTCAGCCTAGCCCTCGCTACCGTGTTCATCAGCAAGTCCATCTTCAACTCTGAGGAAAAGGACCTCTCCAACACCACCGATGACGGCGATGATGACTACGCTCCCACCTATTGCTTCATGGCAAAAGGTGCAAAGGTACTCAAATATCCCTCCTCCAAATCAAGTGAGGATGAATCTGATGACAATCTCAAGCCTAGTTATTCTAAACTTGCTAAGATTGTTGTGAAACAACAAAAGGCTCTTGAAAAGGTTCAAAATATGCTAGACAAAAGCGATGATATATTGGGTGATGAAATGGATCGCACTAAAATTTTGACTGAAAATCTTCAGAGACTTCAGTCCAAGTTTGACAACCTTCAAGGTCATCATAACACTCTCTTATCTGATCATGAGAAGCTTTCTAATGAATTTCTTCAAAGAAAACAAGATCTTGAGCAGTTAAGAGTGAGTTATGAAGATCTTCAGAAGGAGCGTGATTCATTACTTGCTCAACAAATCAGCGCTACTCAGTAAGAATTTATTCCTCCATGTTTGAAGTGCATTGAACGTGAATCTGCTAATTCTTCACCTGAATGCTCAAATGCTTCTATTGATGAAAATTCTTCAACTGTCTCTGCTATCACTAATTCCTCATCTAAGGACATTGCTAGTATCACTGAAGATGCAGGGCTGAAGGAATTGTATATGATAGGCATGTACAAAAGCCTCAAATGGCATCAGGCTCTTTGTGATGTGCTTAAAAAGGATATCCTCAACAGGAACTCTAGGAAAGAGGGTATTGCCTTTGAGAGGAAACTCAATGCTGATGGGACCTACTGGAAACCTGAGTAGTATCCCAAAACCTCATGGGTTGCTGCAAAGGGACCCTCAGTGGATCCATCTACTTTATCTGGCTTTACATGTGAATCTTCATATTCTTCTGATGAGTCATTTGACTCCAACTATAAACTATTCAAAAATCAGAATGGTGAAGTATTTGCTAGATATGTTGGCACTAACTGCAGGAATGGTCCTCCTATGAAGAAAATCTGGGTTCCCAAAAGGTGCCTTGAAAGTCTCCAGGTGAATGTCATCATGACACCACCTGTGAAGAATAGGAACCCCAGATCAAATTCTTCATATGGATCCAAGTCCTCATACGGACCAAATTCCTCACGTGGATCAAATTCCTCAAAAGGATCAAAGTCTCATATGAGCATCATCGTGCTAACCCTTCTGTTTCGCAGGGAAGATCTAAGTATTATGGATATGTGCATTATTCTTCAAATCATTATGTTCGTAAATCCTCGAAGAATTTCTCTGCTTACTCTTATGCTTACCCTAACCCCTCTTATGTGAAACGAAGTGGATTGGCATCTATGCCACCTTTCTCTTATGGAGCTCGCAGAATGATGAACTCTTTGCCACCCCTTCAGATGTGGGTGGTGAAGAAAAAGAACTAATCTCTTATGCAGGCTCAGGTCTCCAGACGAACTTAAACGTTTGAAGAATTTGCTGGAGGCTTGAATATGCTTGAAAGGACGCAAGCTAATCATGAAGAAATGAATTCTCATTTCTCACGTCCTCATACTGCTTTATCTGTTCTATTGCTTGATGAAATTGATCTAATGAAATTGATATCATATTCTTCACTGATGAAGTATATGAGTTCGTAAGCTGCACTAATTCATCTGCAGAATGATCAAACCCAAAGCCACTGAGTGGGTCCTCGATAGTGGATGTACAAATCACATGACTAGTGGCAGGAGCTTATTGATGGACTCTGCTTTATCTCCATCACATCTGAAGCATATCACCTACGCTGACAAAGGAAAAAGCAAGGTATTGGGTCTAGGTAAGGTTGCAATCACAAAGGATCAACACATGGACAAAGTCATGCTTGTCGAGTCCTTAGGGTTCAACCTCATGTCTGTCTCAATGCTTTGTGATCTTGATATGGTTGTTTTCTTCGGCAAGTATCGTTGTGATGTGATCATGGAAGCTGACAATTCCAAAGTCTTCGAAGGCTTTAGGAGAGGAGATTTGTATATTGTTGATTTCTCTACAGGACCACAACCTGCTACTTGTCTACTTGCAAAAGCTTCAGAAGGCTGGCTATGGCATCGACGACTTGGTCATGCTGGGATGAGCAACTTGCACGCACTCGCAAAGAAGAAGAATTCCATTGGCATCGAGGGTGTAAAATTCCTCAAGGACCATTTGTGTGGAGCTTGTGAAGCCGGAAAGATGACCAAGGCCAAGCATCCCTCAAAGACCATCATGACTACCACTTGTCCATTTGAATTGCTTCACATGGATCTCTTTGGCCCTACTCACTATGCCACATTTACTAATGTTGCATCTTTATATGGTTTTTTCATTGTTGATGATTATTCTCGATATACATGGGTGCATATCATCACTTACAAAACTAAAGTGCAGGAAGTCTTCAAACGATTTTCCTCAAGGGCTTCAACCAACTTTGGTGTGAAGATCAAGCACATCAGAAGTGACAATGGAACTGAGTTCAAGAACATTGATCTTGATGACTATCTTGATGAACTTGGTATCACTCATGAGTTATCTGCTCCATATACTCCTCGGCAGAATGGCGTAGTGGAGCGCAAGAACTGGACTCTTATTGAGATGGCTCGCACTATGCTTGATGAGTACAAGATGCCTACTCGCTTCTAGCCTGAGGCAATTGATACTGCATGCCACATCATTAATGGGGTATATCTTCACAAATTCTTCAAGAAGACTGCATATGAACTCCTCACTAACAAGAAACCCAATGTGAGTTATTTCAAAGTCTTCGGTGCTAAATGTTGTATTAGAGATCCTCATCACAGTTCTAAATTTGCACCGAAAGCACATGAAGGTTTTATGCTCGGTTATGGTAAGGACTAGCACACCTACAGAGTCTTCAACACCTATCACCACAAGGTTGTTGAAACTGTAGATGTGCGGTTCAATGAAACTAATGGCTCGCAAAGAGAGCACCTACCTCCTACGACAGATGAAATACCTCCTGAGGGATCTATTAAGTTCAAAGCTACTGAGGATGTCATTCCTACCGAAGAATCTGCTGAATAAGTCATTCCAGAACGTGAAGAACGTCATGCTAATGCACCTGAAGAAAATGGTGCTGAGGAAAATGCTGATCAAATTCCTCAATGACAACCAGCTCATCCTCGTGTTGCAAATGAAGTGTAGATTGAGAAAATCATCAGCTACATCAACATTCCAGGTCCTCTCACACGCTCAAGAGCTTCACATTTATCTATCTTTTGTGGGCACTTTGCCTTCGTCTCTAAAATAGAGCCCACTAAGGTAGATGAAGCATTTCTGGAGCCTGAGTGGATTCAAGCTATGCAAGAGGAATTACATTAATTTGAGCTCAACAACGTCTGGGAACTGGTCAAACGTCCAGACCCTCGCAAGTAAATCTGAGAACGGGTTAATAACTGGACCATAACTAAACTATGCCCATACACGTATCTCTCTAAACCAAACCTGGACCATAACCAGATAATACCATTTTCAGCCTAACCAAAACTGCACCCAATAATTTTTCCACCCAAACCGATTCACACCCAGTACATAACCATGGGTATAAACCCAATACATAACCATATTCAACTTCAGCTTAACAGTAACATGTCAAACAATAATTTAACAGAAACATTCAACTACAGTTTTATAGTGACATGTCGTTTATGAATAGGCTACTACTGCTTAGGCTACTTTCTCTGCCACACTGAAATAGAACAAAGTAGAACATCAAACAAATAGCGGCAATAGAACAAACAAGCAATATTGGCAGAATCATCAGCATCTTCGTCGTCGGCATATGTGAGATGACTTTACTGCTTGATAAGGTCTGTATCTCACAAACGAAGCTGCAACACTTTCGAACCACCATGCTAAACCACTGTTGCATCACAGAGAGAGTTCTATTAGATCAATACAAAACCACAATTCGATATAAAAATCAGTGATAAGCATATCTACATTATGGATGCTATCCAGCCAATAAAACAAAATATGTTTCTTCTATCAATGAAAAAAGATGAAATGAAACTAGCTACTGTAATTGGCAACAACAAACTTTTGTTTCTGGGTTCCTAGAATGCCAGTTATGAGCTTTTAAAGATTTAAAGATATATTTTTTAAGTACATCATCTTTTATTTCTAAGAAACAATACTGACTATGCTCATGATTTGTGTTTCTACCGTACAACTTAAACCACCCATCTCCACAGCAGTACAACTCCAAACAGAACCTGTGTACTTGGTCATGCTAGTACAGTGAATTTTACTCTGACTAGTGATGACACTTTCAAACTGAATTTCATCAGGTTTGCCTCTTGTATGCAGCCTCCAGGCATTATGTTCTTTAAGTCTTGGATCAACAACATCAACATGTTGGTGTGACACCATCCAAATCATCGGGGTAATGAAGAATGCAGATCACAGAGGAGAGGAAAGGACATGTGAGATTACCTTACTTCTTGGGGAAGTCGTGGACGGAGGAGAGGAGGAGTAGTAGAAGCATGCTTGGACTGGAGGAAGGCGCTATCGAAGAACTCGAGGGCAGGGGCACCGGATGCTCCTCCTCATTGATGGGGGAGGGGAGGCGAGCGGGAGTAGGGGAGGGGCTGGACGAGGGGACGCAGCAAGGTCGAGGGCGGAGGCGAACCCTATCCGCCACACGCACGAGTGCTGCAACTAGGTGGAGTACCCCCTGCCGGAGATGATGGAGCAGGTGGCCGGCGCCATGGTCGGTGAGACGGGATGTGCCGTCGAGGGAACTGGCCAGGCCCACGAGGGAGAGCGCGAGGAGGAGGCCCACTTCCGTCGACGAGGCGGCGCCGCCGTCCGAGGAGGCGGCCGGCGGCGGTGGAGGCCTGGACCCTGGAGGATGGAGGGAGGGAGAGAGATGGAATCGGGGTCTGCCGTCTGGGCTATCGGCCTATCGCAGTGTCGCCTTGAGTTAGCGTGAATGCGTGATTGGGCTTTCTCCGAGGCGAGGAACCGGTTGGACCTACAGTTTACACCCGTGTTAGACTAAACTTGTTAAGCCCATAACCAATTGTACCCAACTTAGTTTTTCTAAGTACCCAAAACCAAACCAAACTAAGAAAAGCTTAGCCCCAAAAAACCTGAACCGATCAAAACCAGAAGAAAAACCAAACCATTTTACCCGGTTATTTAAAAACTGTTCTCAGATTTACTCGCAAGCACAATATCATTGGCATAAAGTGGATCTACCGCAACAAGCAAGATGAAAATGGCCTTGTGGTGAGGAATAAGGCATGACTTGTAGCTCAAGGCTACACATAGGTTGAAGGAATTGATTTTGATGAAACTTTTGCACATGTTGCTAGACTTGAGGCTATTCACATATTACTTGCTTATGCTAACCATCATGATATCATCTTACATCAAATGGATGTGAAAAGTGCATTCCTCAATGGTAATTAAGCTTGAGGAAGAAGTATATGTTGCTCAACCCCTAGGTTTTGAAGATCCAAAGCATCCTGACAAAATCTTCAGACTCAATAAGGCCCTCTATGGCCTCAAGCAGGCCCCTCGGGCGTGGTATGATACTTTGAAGGAATTCCTCATGAAGAAAGGCTTCAAACCCGGTTCACTTAACCCAACTCTTTTCACTAAATCTTATGATGGTGAATTGTTTGTGTGCTAAATATATGTTGATGATATCATTTTCGGTTGTACTGACCAACGTTACAGCAATGAATTTGCCTATATGATGAGTGAAGAATATAAAATGTCTATGATGGGAGAATTGAAATTCTTCTTAGGTCTTCAGATTCATCAACAGCGCAACGGCATATTCATATCTCAGGAGAAATACCTCAAGGATGTACTAAGGAAATTCGGCATGCAAGATTGAAAAGGAATCAAAATCCCTATGCCCACAAATGGTCATCTATGCACTGATGAAAATGGTATTGACTTCGATCAAAAGGTATACTGCTGCATGATTGGTTCTTTATTGTATTTATGTGCATCTAGGCCAGATATTATTCTTAGTGTTTGCATGTGTGCCCGATTTCAAGCTACACCGAAGGAATCACACCATAAGGTTGTGAAGCATATTCTTCGATATCTAGCTCATACACCAACACTTGGATTGTGGTATCCCAAGGGCTCGGTTTTTGATCTCATTGGATATTCAGATTCTGACTATGCTGGTGATCGTGTGGATCGCAAGTCAACATCAGGCACATGCCATTTCCTCGGACGATCCTTGGTCTGTTGGTCCTTGAAGAAACAGAACCGCGTATCACTCTCTACTGCTGAAGCTGAGTACATTGCTGCTGGTTCTTGCTGTGCTCAGTTGTTGTGGATGAAGCAAACCCTCAAGGACTACAGCATCAACATGAAGAATTTGCATCTCTACTGTGACAATAAGAGTGCCATCAAGATTGCTCATAACCCTTTTCAGCACTCGAAGACAAAGCACATTCAGATTCGTCATCATTTTCTTCGTGATCATGTGTTGAAGGGCGACATCACTATTGAGCATGTGAAGACTGAAGAACAACTAGCTGATATCTTCACAAAGCCCTTGGATGAGAAGAGATTTAGCAAGTTGAGGTGTGACCTAAATATCTTAGAATCTTCAAATGTCCTTTGAAAAGGACACACATCCTAACACTTATGCAAAATTGATGAAATTAGATGTGCAACACACAAAGTAACATTTTTCTTCAATCAATGAAGACTAACCCTCTAAGTGTGAAGAAATTAATGAAGAATGTGATTCTCATAACCCTACGACAATTGTACGCGGTGTCAGAAATCATCATTCTTATACGGTGGGTCACGCCACCACCAAAAGTTGAAAATCTTCAATTTGAGTTTTTTTAATTGAAATTCCTCAGTTGTTCATTTTCTTCATCTTTGCAATATCTTCACTCTTTCCGTTGTTGTTCTTCATTGGCAAATATATGAGTTTGTGTCCTCTACAACATTCACTTATTGCTATTTCTTCAAGTTACTTGTTCTGCTAAGTGAATGTGATCGGACCCTTCCCCCTCTATTCTAAAACTCAACCCAGTCTATTCACAAATTCTTCATGTGCGTTCTATTTGAAAACTCGTTCAAAATCTTCATTGTGTCCTTGTCAGCTGAAGAATTTGCGAACGGAACTTTGAACTTATCTTATCTGAATTTTCGGCTTTTGCCGCTCAAACCGTTCCACCTTTTTGCGATATATTATCCTATTCACCCACGATCGCACACGATTGTCACCTCTCTGTACGTGGGTGACACATGTCACGCGGATGAGAAGGGTCAGTGGCACGTTCGTCCAATTTCCTCAGGCGAGCAGTTTTTCACTTCGGCTATAAATACCCCACTCCCCTCCTTACTCCACTCAACCTCACTCCCTCGCTCGAGCTCTCAAACCCTAGCACCGCTGCTACTTCCATCATCGCCGGTGAGGAAGAGCTTCACTGCCTCGACCTCGTCGCTGTCGTACTCGCACCGGCTGCGGATTTCTTCACTCCTCCGCCGCCGTAGCTGTCTTCCTCAGCCAAGTTAGGGCGTGGAAGATCTGAACTGACGAGCTTCTAAATCTACTCTTCATAGTTCGTCGTGTTCTTCGTCAAGGGTAATTAAAAGTTACTTTTACTGCCCTTGTTGATTCTGATGTTTTCTTCAAATCTTCAAAAGGTGTTTATTCCTCAAATCTTCACACACTAAACACCTTGCATAGCATCTGTTCTTGATATGTTTCTCTAAGCAACATTTCTCTTCAAGATTCCTCAATTGTGTGGATTTTTCAAATTTGTACAACTCTGGAACCTAAGTCAAAGAATGCTTAGTGAAATTCCTCAAGACTCATCCGGTCAAATTCCTCAAACTTGTTCTTTTTGCAAAAACTTCTGAGAACGCATATGACCTCTCCAAATTCTTCGCACCTATACTCTGTTCACACGTACACATGTCCGCTGCTGAATCTCTAGGTTCTCATCAACTTAACTCATTTGCAGCGTTCCTCGAAGAAAAGTTGCATACCTCTTCAGAAAACTCAATAGTTCAAAACCCTCAACTGAAGAAAATGGCTAACCGAAAGAAACCTCAGAAGGGAGGAAAGAAGCTGGAAGTCAACACAGCCTTTGAGATCCCTGATGACATTTACAAGGATTATTGCACTCCTAATGAGGCCACACATGGAAAGGAGGACAAAAATCAGCGCAAGGTGCGCATACAAAGGATAGAGAGGAGATGGGCACGGGAATGGAGAGAGTACAGATATGTCACTCCAAAATATATGAAGAAATTTGCTCTTCACCCTCCTTGCCCAAGACCTCGATTGGCACCTAGCCAAGAAGCTGATCCCACTAGCCTCAAGCGCGGTGAGGACTATCCGGATGAATGGGCAAAGCGTCCACTACAAAAAATACACTTCCGTGATGATACGTGTTTGTCATAGTAGGTCGCTTTTTTTGTCATGCATGTACATCCATGACAAATTTATGACAGAATCAAGATAGTCATACATGTGCTGTCGTAGAAGTGTTCCATGACATTACCAAAATTATCATCACGTAAGTGTCCACTTCCATGATGATAAATCACGCGTCACAGAAGTGCTTTCGTCAAGGGTGACCAACACGTGGCATCCACCGTAACGGAACGCTGTTAAGCTATCGGGTCGGGTTTTGGATCCGATAACCCGTTAACAGCCCCGACCAATGGGGATTTTCCACGTGTAAAATCATCATTGGCTGGAGGAAACACGTGTCGGCTCATCGTTGGGACAGATGTCAACCACTCATTGGACGGAAGGCGCCTATGATACGTCGACACATGGCACAGCCCAACAGAGGCCCATTCCTGTGAAAAGGCCGGCCCGTTTGACTTGGTCAAAAGCTGGCAGGCCGGCCCATGGAAAGCCTGTTAATGGCCTGTTCGAATATAGCCCATGTACAGCCCGCTAACCCAAGGCCCGTTACGCCCTATCCCAATTAGGCCCAGTAGCGTCATCTGGGCCATCCAATATGATTCTAGCCCGTTTTCACTTCTGGCCCATGTATGGCCCATGACGTCTTTCGGCCCATATGAGGCCCTATGTAACACTTGGCCTACTAACGGCCCGTAGTGAAACTGGCCCGTAATGAACAGTGTATCACTTTACACCCATTAACGGCCCGTGGTGAAACTGGCCCGTAATGAATAGTGTATCACTTTATACCCATTAACGGCATGTTATTCCGTTGGGCCGTTTCCAGCCCATGTTATCTTTCGGCCTTCTCAGAGCCCATTTATTCTTGGGCTCATTTCCAGCATTCGTTTACTTACGACCCATTACTGTCATTTTCTGCTTGTGGGCCAAATTCAGCCCGTGGTTACAATCGGCCCATTTGTGGTCCGTTAATACGTTGGGTCGTTTTCATAGCGCCATCAAATACGGCCTATTAACGATGGCCCGTTATGGTCGACCCATGAACGGACGATTCCAACTCTAGCCCGTTTACGGCCATAATGCGGCCTGTTATTGGCCCATGTTTGGCCATCGATCATACTGCCCGTATAAGGCCCATTGATGATACGGCCCGTAGAAGGCCCATTGTTTCTACGGCCCGTAGAAGGCCCACTATTTCTACGGCCCGTAGAAGGCCCACTGTTTCTACGGCACGTAGGAGGCCTAGTGTCACTGCAGTAAATATTAGCCCATGGTTATTGTGGCCTAGTTTTAAAAAATAGGTTATTGCAGCCACTAGCAAACCGTGGAAAAAGAACTACAATGACTAGAAGCAAACAAATAAACAAGACAACAAGGAAATAAATAAGCAAGCAACTTACGCTAGGCTATCATGGCTATCACACATATTACATCCACTGGGCATCAAAGTTCGCCACCAGTGCAAATAAATGCGTCGACAAAAGAATATACAAAACTAAGAGCACTTCAGAAGGCACTATGCCTGGCCAGGTCGGCCCCCCCCCAACAGCTGAAGAAGCTGAGTAGACCTCAGTTGTGTCAACGATAGATGCATCAACACTAGATTTAAGGTAAGATGGTGCGCACGGCAGTCATCTGACATCTTCATTGCATCTTTGACTTCAAGTCGAAGCTGAGATGAAGCAAGCCTTTCCGCTTTAAGTCGAGACTGAAGAAGTCGAACTGATTGAGGCAGCGACTGCACAGAGGTTGTCTCACACCTGCTGGTGAGTAGCTTTAACTCACTGTCTTCATCAAGATAGGACCTTGGGGTCATCTCGCTGTCCTAAAGATGGTTTGGCTCACTATCTTCCCTAAAGTTCTGCCTGGCGTAAGAGATACGAGTCTAAAAGAGAAACAAGGAGACATGTAACAGGTTTCAAAATTATATAAGCAAATAAATGGATATGTTCTTCATAAGGAACATGTTTTTACAACTACAATTTGAAACTGGTAGTTGTTGCAAACATCTAGTCAGATATAAACAGCAAAGCAAACAACAGTGGAGGAAATGATGCCTATCCAAATCTATACTAGAACAAAGTTTGAAGGCTTGAGAAGGATGAACTTACATTACATGTTAACACGGGCTGGACAAAGCCCTTCTCCATGTTGATGGAAGGAAAATTCAATAAATTCCCCAAAGAAAATTATTTATAAGCGTTGCCATTATTCTACATTTTGCAAAGAGTAAATATAGATCAAATAATATTGGAAGAAACAGAGGATAATGAAGCTCAGGTGCAGACTGATGATACATAATCAAATAGCAATTAATTAAGTATAGCATTACAAGGCAAAAGGGAGAGAGGTACTGACAAGAGCAATGCAGAGCCCATTATTGTTTTGAGATCGTATGATCCTTTGAGCAAGGAGATTCATCTGAAATTAGTTTTCATACAAGAGAGAAGGTAAGGCACAAGCAGAAATTTAGGAGTTCAAATTTTGAATTGATATCATAGACAGTACCTGACGCTGGGCTCCCAGCAGTTCTAATAGGGGTTTGGCCACTGGAGTAGGGGTAAAGTGTGGTACAGTTGGGCCTGTGTTTTCTGTGGCTGCTGATCTATCTGATTTAACAGGTATCACTACCTTTTCCAAATACCTAGTTTGTACTCCTTGACGACCTGCACTCACCCTCTTCCTTTTGGACACCTATTACGAAAGAACAACATTTGACTGGAAAAACATAGTGTGACGACACATGGAATAGGTACAGAAAATGGATAGGTATGGCATATACTCATATATGATGCTTAAACTAAGCAGATGGTGTAACAAAGTAGAAGTAATGCAAGAGGTCAGAAGCAAAATATGTGCGACCAATACAACTTTGCAAAGTTAGAGCAAGCACCTTGATGGGTGAATAAGATAGGCCATCCTCCACCATGCCAAGTTTGTTAGGCAGTGGATCATTCCGCAATATTCCTCTCGTGCGCCCATTCTCATATTCATTTTGATAATGTTCAATATCTGACATGCATGAAAACATAAAAACAAGTGAGATTTTCTTTGTAATGCAGAAGTGATTCTAATCCAATACTGCCTCCCTGTAAACCCCTTTGTGCTATCTCTGCAATTCTTTTAAAAGATGCCATGCATGCTGTAATTTATTATGTGCATTAATATAATGTGTCCTACTACTCAAAATATGAGAGCTCCAGAAGTGATGACACTTCGCAGATGATAGCTTCAACATATAGTAAAGAAGAACAAGTCAACCTGACCTGACAGATTCAAAATATACTAAGGGAGAACAACTCGACCTGACCAGTCGACCGCAAGAGAAGAGTATCATCTTAAAGAAGAGCAGAAGAGCAAGAAGATTGAAGATATTACAAGTCTTTTAATACAATGTCGGTTGGCCACCCATGATGAACCAGAGCGCACAGAGAAATACTATTCTTTCCGGTCTCTCCATATGTGTCTCACATGCATTTCGAAACTAAAGTAGGAACATTTAGCTAACCAATTAAACATCTCTCAGTTTTACTAATATCAGCAATAATATCATATATGAATTTGTACAACTAAACTTGTTTAGCTCGATGGGTGGAGCAGTGCTATTACGACACAAACCACGTAGGCTGATTGTGGTCATCATAAAATGGGGGAAAACATAAGCATGATGAGTACAGTGTTGACCGTGCCGGTGGGATGGAAGATCTGAAGCTGCAAACCGCGCAAAGGGTAGTTAGCAACCGATGTTTGCTTTGAAATAACAACTAAGATTTGGTATGGACAAGAAAGTACGGTCAACAAGTGACAAAGAAATGCAATTATGTTGTCTCTCTATATGTCGCGACATGCATTTGGAAACTCAAGTGGGACCTTTAGCTAACCAATTAAATGTGTCGGTTAACTAATATCAGTATCATATCACAATCATATTTGAACAACTAAGCTTTCGAATTCTGAGTGTTGTGTTGTTTAGCTTGAAGGGTGGAGTAATGCTAGTACGACCGAAAGCACCTACGTAGATCATAGTAGAGTAGATAAAAGGGGAAAACCCTAAGCATCAAGAGAAAAATCAGGAAAGTGGAACTAGTTGGACCAGTGGGTGGCGCACATGCTTTTCGAAACGAATATAGGAACATTAGGTGACCAATTAAACGTTCTTTGTTTTAGTGATATGAGCATCATATCAGATTCGTATTTCAACATGTAAGCTTTGGGTTGAGGTCTTGAGGAGCAGTGCTAGCATGACACGAAGCACCTACGATGATGGTAGTGAATATAAAGGGTGAAACCATAAGCTTTACGAGTATAGTGCCCGTGCCATGGCGGATCTGAAGGTGCAAACCGAACAAAGCTACTTCGCAACCAATGTTTGCTTTCAACTAGCCACTAAGATTTGGTACGGACAAGAAAAGTACAATAAACAAACTACGATCTATTTTCCAGGTGAGATCAATAACTTAAGCACATACGGAAGAGTACCACCTCTCTTGCGACGCCGTGTAGGCCTATGCTGATACGTTGAGGGTGTTGCGGGTGCGATGGCTATCGGCGGCGGGGAAGAACACTTTAGACGCCAGACGGCCGGGTCGGGGGGATATATCCTGTTGTCGTGGACGAGACGGTCGTAGGAGCGGCAACGGCAAGGTGGACGACAGCACCGATGAAGCGAGAGGAGGCGATGAAAGGATGCTGGTCCAGCGCCGTGGATGAGAGACGTCCATCTCTTGCAGTGGACGACGGGGTAGGGGTAGCGGCTCCAGCAAGGTGGAGGATGGGGTGGCGGACGGAGGTGGCTTGCCGCAGTGCGGAGGTTGTCGCGCCACCAATGGTGTATGAATGGGGAAATGGAGGGGAGGGGGATTTCAAACTTTGGGACGCGCTTCTCTGAAATGGGGGAAAGTTACGAACTTATCCCCCGTTTAAAATTTTGGACATCGCGTCGATTGGGGATAGGACGGTAATCTCGCATCTCCCAAATATTTGCCGGTAACTATTTTGGGCGAGGAGAGGGTGTTTTGCCGCCCACGGTTGGCGCCCATGGTGTATGAACAGGGCTGACAGGTAGGGCGGTTGTGTCACGTCTGATGAAAGTTACACATATGCCCCTATTTAAAATATTAGCCTACATCGATTTCGGGCGAGGAGAGGGTGTTTTGCCTCCCATGGTTGGCGCCCACGGTGTATGAATGGGGCTGACAGGTAGGGCGGTTGTGTCACGTTTGATGGAAGTTACACATCTGCCCCTATTTAAAATATAAGCCTACATCGATTTCGGACAAGGAGAGTTTGTTTTGCCGCCCGCCGTGTATGAATGGGGAAATGGAGGAAGAGACACATGTCTTTCGGACGAGCTTGAATCAAATGTGTTTTGCCGCCCACATTTGGCGCCCACCGTGTCTGAATGGGCTCAGAGGCCATCGTATCATGTTTGAATGAAGTTACTAATCTGCCCCTATCGACGGTAGTGTAAATCCTGTCGATGAGGATGTCAAGTGTCAGGGGTAGACAATAATTTTGATCTCGCAAACACTTGCTTCGAGTAGCCCACAAATTATAGTGGGTGTTTAGCCGCTTCGTTCAAAACTTGGGAGAATTAGCGTTCACGTTTGCCCTGGGACCTGGCAAACTAAATTCAAATCCAATTTGTAATCGATTACGAATATCCATAGATAATTATACGTTTTGTTATTTATTTCTTCAAAACCACATCAAAGATTTACCTTTATATATTATTATGATTTAGAAATGTCGTGATCTTCGAATTCAGTAGGTTGGATACACTCTGAGTCAAACAGTTATTTCATCCAATACAATATGCTCACACGACAAACAGTTCACCTTATGTCAATCATACAAGTTCTGAGGATTACCTCGCCTAAAAAATTCGGATCATTACAACACATGGACAACATAGGGGGTCTTGCAACATAATCCATTCAGAGAAATGACACAACATGCAAGTACAATAATCTAATGAAAATTTGAACTGGTATCTAAAGAAGAACCGGGATTATCTCGGGCTTCAGATAGCAGAAATAGCAGGACCTCCTCCGTCTTCAAATGCAACATTCTTACTTCCTCCAATTCTTGGTTGCTTGCATAATGCATGCCGCTAATTCCGTAATTTCCAGCCTCAAGATAAATATTACCTCATTCATGGCAGCCACACCATCTCTTTCTGCCTCTAGTAGAGCCTCAAGCACTATAATATATGTGCTCAGACTGCTCTCCGGTGGTGTTGCCTCTGAACTGCTACCATCTAGTAACATGGATGGCGCACTGCTTCCACAAATAGATTCTGGGGTTGTACATTGTGTCCTAGTGTGAACGGCATCCTGAAAGGTTTCCGCTGGACATCAGTAAGAGATAGTTATCGTATGATCCAGGCAGTAAGCTTACATGGTAAACGACAAACGGATTATTGCCGAGCATGGCAAACTATATTTAAATGGTTCGAAGCAGCATCAGCCGAAAATAAATTAAAATGGTAAGATGAAACTAGGGATGTAAGTGGCAAATAAACGAAATCCGCCAGTCCCATCTAGTTAGTTTTTGCTACCTCCCTAGTTCATTTTCCTCAAAAAAACAAAAACTCTTTTGAACTATCATACCACTAGTGGACTTTAATCGGGATTAAACCGGACCCAGTTGACATCCCTAGTTGAAAGGGAGTGTGCAACCGCTATATTTAAGTTGCCAAGGCATCTAAGCAGTTGAAATAATCTGAGAAAGCACTTAACAGTGTGGCCTCATATAAACTACAAAGACAGTCTTGTGATGAAGTTGACAGGAAAAGTTAAGGACTCAAATGAAATAGGCATGCATTTCTTTATGATAATACAGCAGGCACTGCTGACATATTGGCCAACTCAGGTATAGCGTAACAACAAATAAGCAATCGAATCAAGCAATACAGCAAAGCAGACAACTGAAATATTTGTAGTTCGGTAGGATTACATGTTGAGGGCACAAGCCAAGAAAGCAGCCCACTCGCATTACATTTCACATGTACTAAAACACACTGGCTTACCATATGTTGTTGTGAAGCCTAGCTGCTGTTGCAATGTTCTTTGAAGATATCATCAGCATCCTGTGGTTGCAAATCTAGTTGTTGTAGTTTATTCTGCACCATCTATTTAGGTAAAATTAATTTTAATCGCATGCACTGGTCCGAATTGATCATCAATGGTTCATCTAAACTAATGAAAGAAGGGTGTGTGCATACACGACAATACTCCATCTGATTCTTTTTACTTTGCGTATAACTTTTTCTTAGTTTTCTCGTATTAGTCTGCGCGTTGCCGATTCCTAGCGCTGGTTTCCTTTTGTGCCCCGCCCCATCCGCCTCTGCCCTAATTAATTGGCAAATTAGTCCAGAAAAATTAAACCAGTGCTCTCCTTGGTATGCGGGTCAAGAGTTATGCGCAAAGTAAATAGAATCGGAGGGAGTATATCTGCTTCCCTCAATTTTTATGCTTGTTCGAGGTGCCAGCCCCAAAAGAACAAATATTTTGCTTGATGGGGTTGGCAGATCCATAATTAATAGAAGCATCAAATTAGTCATGCAACTTGGGAAGATCAAGAACACACAAACAAGTAATGAGGAGAGGCTCGGAGCAGTGATGTAATAGCTAGCATCAGAAAATGTAGGGTAAAACGAACAAAAAGCAGTGGAACCACATGCTAGTTTGCTGATGTGTAATTAAGCATAGAGAACATTAAGCAGTCTGATGGAACCAACAGGTGGCATCAGAACAAAACTAAAGCATATTAACTATATGTGCACCGGTATGTAATTTAGCACATGTAACATGTTCACTGCCAGAAGTATGGCCCTACAGGTGCAAGAAGAATAACGCGTATCATGAAAAATGGAATGATGCTCTGAAGAAATTCAAAGGTGCGGTTCTTATGCTAGGAAAGTGAGCGTAGGTGCCAGCCGTTGGATAATAGTACCTGATTCTCGGCGGTGTATGGGTATCATTATCATACTTGATAGCTAAGGATCGTCGGTGGTGCTCGTGTTGCGGTTGAGTTTGGGCCGGCTTTCGCCGTCGCTGAAGCGGCTCCGGTGCTACGGTTGTGGCGCCTGTCGACATACAAGAAAGCTCATCTGTGGTAAGTGAACAGTTGCACGATAAAGAGAAAAACCGAAGGAGTACAAATCGAAATAACCTGATGAGGCTGCAGCGTCGGTAAAGCAGGGCCGGTGGAGTTGAATATGGTGTCCGTGGAGCGGGTCCGGTGCAGTGGACGAAGGCTTCGGCGGGCGCGTTGTACAGTGCTTTCGGTGAGGCGGATCTGTTGCAGCGGACGAGGGCTTGTATGAAGGGCCAGCGAAGGGGCGGACGAGGGAGTCAGTGAAGGGCCTACGCTGTGGTGGACGAGGGCGCCGGTTAAGCAGATCCGGTGCGGTGGACCATGATGGCGGTCAAGGAGATCTAGAGCGATGGACAAGCCAGTCGCTGAAGCGGCTCCGGTGAAGTGGTGAGTTGGCAGTTGGAGGTTCCAAGGTGCGGAAGGTAGATCCGGCGGGGTGTGAGGTCCACCGCTGCGGCGGAGGACTAGATTCAGTGGCTTGCCATGGTTGGGGGTCGAGGAGGGGAAGGGGAGGGGCTTTGGGGAAGAATGTTGGGGGCAAAGAGGGGAAACAATGGAGTTACCAAAGCAGCCCTTTTTCGTTCATGTGGCAGGGGTAAAACAAGAATATCGTAGGGCTAAACTTTCGGGCGCGTGATATTTCGATGTGAGCGGGAAGTTTGAAAGCTTTTGGCGCCTAAAATTATAAGTATTCTGCTCTCATACGGCCGACTATGATATCATGGCCGACAATTTGTATGTTTTGCACGCAAAAAAAATGTGCAAGTTTTGAAAATCAATGTCTCCAACTCGAAACTTAGATTGTCCATTCAATTCAAATGTGGATCATTGAGCTACTACAAGCAAATACTATCATACGGTCCAATTCAAATGAAATTCCAAATGTGTTTATCCTAAATATGATGACAAAAGCAAAAATGTGTATGTGTATGAATAAAGTGGATGATTATAAAGTTTGAACATGCTCGTATGTGTATATCTCTAGGTTTGATATATGAATTTGAAATCACGAAATCCCGGGTTAAAAAATGTACCTCCGTTTAAATGAATTACAAAAGCTAATGATGGAGTCGAATTCCAAAATTCCAATCTTAGGTTTGTAATTCTGGTACATCAAGGTATATCACGCATGTTCAAAAGTATCGTTATCTCATAGTACAAACTGTGAAACAAATTGATCAACCATGAGTGCACAATATCTCAGTTACGCTAAAGTCCCTCAAATATAGACACCTCACTCTTTATCTAAAGTCAACCCCCCCACCACACACACACAGAGAGAGAGAGAGAAGTCGTTCTCTCCCCCAAACACCAACACACGAGCACATTAACACCCCTCTCTCTTGTAAAGTCCGGACCCCCACATAGGTCTCTATCACTTTGTCTCTCGGGCATGCACACATCTCTTCCCTCACTCTCTAGGTCTCCCGCTATCTCTCTTACCCAAGCACACGCACTATGTAGAGTGTATATTTCCCATACACACAAAACGTCGCCCCCAAACGTCTATCTCCCTAGTTATGTGGTTCTTGCGCACTCACCTCACACACCACCCCCACTGCAAACAAGCACACTTTTTCTCCTTGTGCACCACTCTCCTCTTTCTATCTATCCCACATGCGGACCCGCCCCAGCTCCTTCCCTGTATACATATATGTCATGACTCTTTGCATAGCTCCCTAATGTATAATCGTTCTCGATTTCGCACATTGTTCTCTACACCATCTATTCTAGCTCTCTCATGAAGTCCCTATCACACACACGATGACTCGCTTCCCTTGCCTCTCCGTTCATAGGCCAATTTCAGACAAAATCAACATTGTCTCCTTATCTATACGCCATTTATGGACACAAACGACCCCTCTCGCCCCCTCTCTTCCTCTCTCTCTCTCTCTCGCTCTCTCTCTCTCTCTCTCCGGCGCTAGCTCTCTCTTTCTCTCACTCTCACACCCCTCTCCCCCACACACACTCGATGTCTCTTCCAAACAGTCTGCTCCCCCCGCCCGCACCCGTGCTATCTCGCTACTACACATGTCACACCATTCCCCCTTCCCTTATACTAGGTTTACATCATCAGTGGTCTCTCTACTCCACATACACTCTCTCCCTCTCACACACAAACGCGTGCACAAACACACACAGACACACACAAACACCCATTTACCTGGATCCTCATCTCTCCTCATGTATGCATATGTATCTCACACACTAACTCTCTAATTATGTATATGTGTCTCCACGTTACACAACACAAAGCCCCATGTACATGTCTCTCTCTATCCTCCACACACATAGACACAAAGAATCTGTTATCATTGCCTCAGTCTCTAACATATCACACACGCACACACACACTCTCTCTCTCTCTCTCTCGCAAACACGCTCAACAAGGGTTTCCCCGTGAATAACTTACCGTCTATTCATGAACAGTCGTGGCAGTACGGGGAACACGAGACATGAAAAAGAATAAATCTACACGTGCTTAGACCACCTAGTATGACTACTAGGACTAGAGTAAGCCAAAAGGCGCGCCGCCGTCACCCCCTCCTTGTCGGCGACGGGAAAATCTTCGTTTTACACAGTCGAGAAGTCATTGTGCTAAGGGCCCACATGCCGAGGCATTGAATAGAATGTAGATGCTAGTTTACGGAAGCAAGTATCGATAATATGTTTGTATCTCCATACTTATATTTCTTCTCTTATAAAAAAACCAATTTGGTGATGATGGTATGTGTGCCGTCTTGCAATATAGACCGTCCGATCTATATCTGACGGATGGAAATTAAACTAAAAGATACCCGCACCCCTCTCCACTTTGCAGACAAGGCCTTCCCTCATTCATCCTTATCTCCAACAAACCTCATTGTTGAGCAATTAAGAAAGGAAGCCTCTGGAACAAACTGGCATGGTGGCCGCTGCCGGCGTCGTCAATCCCCATGCCTTTGCTCAGTTCGACCACCAACCACCACCACACCCCACTCCTCTTCACCTTATCTCATATTTCTCGAGATATCATTAGTTTTTACACATGGGATTACTCCCGCAAGGGTCAATCACAACAAGTGTTTTATAAAAAAATGCATCTTGATGTTCCGTGCAATGCACGGATCTTGCTAGTACTCCTACACAAGACTAAGTTGGTGATGCTGGTGTGTCTGCCATCCGTCATTTCTGACCATTAGATCTACACCTAACGATTGTGAGGTAAGTTGTTGCCTTTTCTCACCAACATCCCACTTGTCTACCAATTTGCAGAAAAAACCATAATTAGTATCTTAAAACCAACCACATCCCTCCCTGACCTCACCAAAACAGCCCAAGGAATATATACTAATTGAAACATAATATATCTCTAGTGACATATGTATATCAAAATTAGAGTGTTTTGTACCAAGTTTGTGACTAAGTATTATTCTAATTATGATTCGTTGCAACGGACATGAACATTGCTAGTATTTCCAACCATGCATTTCTTTTCCTAGTATTCCATAGTTTCGAGTTTTCCATCAAGATATTAGTCACTCATGGTTGATATTTACTTTCAATCATGTACACATATGCACTATGTAACTAGCCTTTCTTATTGGCTTCCAAAGCTTAACTTTCACTCCTACTTACAATATGTAGAGTATTTAACAAAAACCTACCACTTTCAACCAGTCCTAGGAGGAATCTACTGTACAAAAAATAGCAAAAACATACCCAAAATTTCTTAATCCACGCCAAAAACTACCTAGTACTCCTACCAATTAGGTTCATTTAAACCCATTTATGACAGGGTTGGCCCACATGTCCGTGCTGACGAGGCAGCTTAAACCAACACATTTTGTTTGACCGTTGACACGAGGGACCCACATCTGACCTTCTATCCTGTTATTCCCCCTCAAATCATTATTTTTCCTGAACATTACTTCAAACAGTACTGATGCGTGTTCGTCGGTGGCGCCGGTGATGAGCGAGTTGGCCGCCGCTCCGCCGGACGAGCCGGACGCCACGCTGGCCTCCGCACGGGTTGGCAGGCTAGCCCGAGCGTGACTCACGAGCGAGCAAGCTGCCGCGCTGGCCTTCGCTCGAGCCAGATGGCTAGCCTTAGTACGGCGCGCGCGAGCAAGCCGTCGTGCTGCCTTGCCAATCTAGCTAGCAAACCTTGCAGACAAGCAGCTGGACGGAGCTATCTTGACTAGCTAGTGGCCGCGAGCACCGGACGGAGCTGGCATCCGGGCTGCCACAACATGGGCTCCGCACCGCCGGCGGTTTTGACCTCGCCTTCTGCCGGCGGCGGTAGCTGCATCCCATGGCCGAGGATTACTAGGTGGACGAGTCGGAGGTAGGAGGTCACTCGAGGATTTTTCTTGGTAAGAGCATGTACAATGGTTGATAAGGTAGTCTTATCTTAAGTCTGCCACATATGCAAGTGGTAGTAGTTTCTTGGCATTTTAGTGGTTTCTTGCATTATTAGAGCAAGTACAATAGAGCTGAGTCAGCGGGCTATAAGAAATAAACTACTACTACATGTTGGCTATAAGATGGGTTGTAGATGACATGGCACTGGCTTATAGCCAACAGCTGGCTATACTATTAACCATGCTCTTAGGGGTTTCTTGCAAGGAACAATGTATGTACTACTAGCGACAAAAGGCGATTCTAGGTTGCGTTGTACTCCAATGTGTACTACTAGTGGTCGCGGGAGTGTATACCTCGTTTTGTGGGTTCGATCTCGGCCGAACGCACGACGGCCTTTTTTAAAAAATAGTACTACTACACTTTGCTGTGAGCCAATATTTTACACGGGTAGAAGTCAAACGGACGTGCGACCCCACAATCTGGGTGCACTGGACAGCCTAGCCACGTGAACGGGTTTTCCTTCCCAGCATCCCGTGGCTTGCGTACTCGCCCTAGCCGCACCTCGCTTGCAGCTTCCAGCTAGTACTCCCTCCGTCCGGAAATACTTGTCCTAAAAATGGTTGTATCTAGACTTATTTTAGTTATAGATACATCCATTTTCAACCACTTCTAAGACAAGTATTTCCAGACGGAGGGAGTAGCATATTTAAACTAGCGCCTCCCAATTAAGCCCGAGGAGCCGGAAAAGCCTGGCGGGGCATTGGGAACTGTGCAATATGGCTCTGTACGTAAAGTGCTCTACTACTACTCTGTAGCTTGTGGCGTTGCATGCATGGACTTCACTCCATTATCGCCTCTACTATAAAAGAAATTCCTCTTGCCGTGATTTTTTTTGAAATGGAGGCAAAAGCTTTGCTTCATCTTGATACGTCTCCAACGTATCTATAATTTTTGATTGCTCCATGCTATATTATCTACTGTTTTGGACTATATTGGGCTTTATTTTCCACTTTTATATTATTTTTGGGACTAACCTATTAACCGAAGGCCCAGCCCAGAATTGTTGTTTTTTGCCTATTTCAGTGTTTCGGATAAACGGAATATCAAACGGAGTCCAAACGGAATAAAATCTTCGGGAACATAATTTTCTCACCGAACGTGGTCCAGGAGACTTGGACCCTGCTCCAGGAACAAAAGAGGTGGTCACGAGGGTGGGGGCACCCCCCTAGGGCGCGCCCCCCTGCCTCGTGGGCCCCTCGTTCCTCCTCTGGCATACTTCTTCCTCCTATATATACACACGTACCCCCAAACGATCAGAACGGGAGCCAAAAACCTAATTCCACCGCCGCAACTTTCTGTATCCACGAGATCCCATCTTGGGGCCTGTTCTGGAGCTCCGCCCGAAGAGGGTCGTCATCATGGAGGGCTTCTACATCATCCTAGCCCCTCCGATGAAGTGTGAGTAGTTTACCTCAGACCTTCGGGTCCATAGTTAGTAGCTAGATGGCTTCTTCTCTCTCTTTGAATCTCAATACAAAGTTCTCCCCCTCTCTTGTGGAGATATATTCGATGTAATCTTCTTTTTGCGGTGTGTTTGTTGAGACCGATGAATTGTGGGTTTATGATCAAGTCTATCTATGAATAATATTTGAATATTCTCTGAATTCTTTTATGTATGATTGGTTATCTTTGCAAGTCTCTTCGAATTATCCATTTGGTTTGGCCAACTAGATTGGTAGTTCTTGCCATGGGAGAAGTGCTTAGCTTTGGGTTCGATCTTGTGGTGTCATTACCCAGTGACAGAAGGGGAAGCAAGGCACGTATTGTATCGTTGCCATCGAGGATAACAAGATGGGGTTTATTTCATATTGCATGAATTTATCTCTCTACATCATGTCATCTTGCTTAAGGCGTTACTCTATTTTTAACTTAATACTCTAGATGCATGCTGGATAGCGGTCGATGAGTGGAGTAATAGTAGTAGATGCAGAATCGTTTCGATCTACTTGTCACGGACGTGATGCCTATATACATGATCATGCCTAGATATTCTCATAACTATGCTCAATTCTGTCAATTGCTCAACAGTAATTTGTTCACCCACCATAGAATACTTATGCTCTTGAGAGAATCCACTAGTGAAACCTATGGCCCCCGGGTCTATTCTCATCATATCAATCTCCATCACTTTAATCTTGCTTTGCTTTTTACTTTGCCTTTACTTTTTACTTTGCATCTTTATACCAAAAATATTATATCTATCAGATCTCACTCTCGTAAGTGACCGTGAAGGGCTTGACAACCCCTAATCGCGTTGGTTGTGAGTAGCTATCGCTTTGTGCAGGTACGAGGGACTTGAGCATGGGCTCCTACTGGATTGATACCTTGGTTCTCAAAAACTGAGGGAAATACTTACGCTACTCTGCTGCATCATCCCTTCCTCTTCGGGGAAAACCAACGCAAGCTCAAGACGTAGCAAGAAGGACTTCTGGCGCCGTTG
This sequence comes from Triticum aestivum, assembly GCF_018294505.1. Classification (NCBI taxonomy): domain Eukaryota; kingdom Viridiplantae; phylum Streptophyta; class Magnoliopsida; order Poales; family Poaceae; genus Triticum; species Triticum aestivum. Next base: position 104,288,584 of record NC_057794.1, on the reverse strand, counting down.
CCGGGGAGTCTACGCAAAAAGTCAACATACCAAGTACCCATCACAATCCCTATCTCTCGCATTACATTATTTTCCATTTGCCTCTTGTTTTCCTCTCCCCCCAATTCACCCTTGCCGTTTTTTTCGCCCTCTCTCTCTCTATCCTCCTCTCTATTTGCCTCTTCTGGACCGTTTGCTTTTTGTTTGCTCGTATGGTTGGAATAGTCATTTATTTATTACTAAATAGAGAACCTAAGATTTATGGATCCTCATCCGCTTGCTAATCTTTTTAAGAGATCCAGTTATGTTGAACCAATTGCTAGTGAGATTTGTGCACTAGATTATCTTTATGAAGTTTTGCTTGAAATTCGTGAATCTGAAAATTGCGATGAAGTATGTTATGAAGTGATTCACGATAGATCCTTGAATAAAAAGCATGATTGCAATGATGTTATTATAAATTCTATTAATTAAAATTGTGCTAATAATATGCAAAACCGTAAGCTTGGGGATGCTAGTTTTGTTATGTCCTCTACTTGTTGCAATGATCATGATTGGGGTGATTCTTCTTTTGATCTTGAAAATTTATTTAAACCCCATGATGAATATGAGATTGATTATAATGTTTGCAATAATACTGAAAGTGTGTTTGGAAGAATGTCAACTTTAGATCCCACATATTTAGAGAATGTTCAATCTTATGAAGTTTTTGATAAAAGTGCGTTTGGAAAGGTCGTGACTTTAGTTAATGTTAATTCCACTATTTTGGAAAAGTGTAAACTTTGCATGCATGTGGATCGTGTTGAAAATATTTTATGTGATAGCTATTTTGTTGAATTTTCTTATGATCCTACATGTAATTATTATGAGAGAGGAAAATATGGTGGTAGAAACTTTCATGTTACTAAATTACCTCTCATTATGTTGAGATTGCTATTGTTTCTTTCCGCTTCCTTGCATATGCTAGTTTTTGCTTGCCTTGACAATTTGTTTGCCTATAAAATTCCTATGCATAGGAAGTATGTTAGACTTAGATGTGTTTGTCACTTGTTTTATGATGCTCTCTTTGTGCTTCAATTCTTGTCTTTCATGTGAGCATCATTGAAATAGTATGCCTAGCTATAAGGCTTTAAAGAAAAGCGCTTGTTGGGAGTCAACCCAATATTTATACTTGCTGCTATTTAATAAATAAATTATTTAGCCTCTGTTTTGGTTGTGTTTTTTGTGTTTAATTAGTGTTTGTGCCAAGTAGAACCGTTGGGAAGACTTGGGGAAAGTCTTGTTGAACTTGCTGTAAAAAACAGAAACTTTAGCGCTCACGAGAACTGCTGTCATTTTTATTTGAAGAGTGATATTTAGTTAATTATTTTTTAAGATGATTAATAGATAAATTCCTCACGCCCAGAAATTTATTTTAGAATTTTTGGGGTTCCAGATCTTGCGCTAGCTACAGATTACTACAGATTGTTCTGTTTTTGACAGATTCTGTTTTTCGTGTGTTGTTTGCTTATTTTGATGAATCTATGGCTAGTAAAATAGTTTATAATCCATAGAGAGGTTGGAATAAAGTAGGTTTAACACCAATATAAATAAATAATGAGTTCATTACAGTACCTTGAAGTGGTCTTTTGTTTTCTTTCGCTAACGGAGCTCACGAGTTTTCTATTTTGAGTTTTGTGTTGTGAAGTTTTCAAGTTTTGGGTGAATTCTTTTGATGGATAATGGAACAAGGAGTGGCAGGAGCCTAAGATTGGGGATGCCCATGGCACCCCCAAGATAATCCAAGGACACCAAAAAAGTCAAAGCTTGGGGATGCCCCGGAAGGCATCCCCTCTTTCGTCCACTTCCATCGGTAATTTACTTGGAACTATATATTTATTCACCAACATGATATGTGTTTTGCTTGGAGCGTCTTGTATTATTTGTGTCTCTGTGTCTTAGTATGCCACAATCATCCTGGCTGTACACACCTTTTGAGAGAGCCATACATGATTAAAGTTTGATAGAATACTCTATGTGCTTCACTTATATCTTTTGAGCTAAGTAATTTTGCTCTATGTGCTTCACTTAGATCTTTTAGAGCACGGTGGTGGATTTGTTTTAAAGAAACTATTGATCTCTCATGCTTCACTTAAATTATTTTGAGAGTCTCTTAATAGCATGGTAATTTTCTTAATAATAATATGCTTGGTATTCAAGATTTGTGAAACTTTCTTTTGAGTGTGTTGAATACTAAGAAAAGATTGAAGCATGATAATTGTTTTGAGATATGGAGGTGATAATATTAAAGTCATGCTAGTTGATTAGTTGTGAATTTAAAGAATACTTGTGTTAAGTTTGTGATTCCCGTAGCATGCACGTATGGTGAACCGTTATGTACGAAGTCGGAGCATGATTTGTTTATTGATTGTCTTCCTTATGAGTGGCGGTCGGGGACGAGCGATGGTCTTTTCCTACCAATCTATCCCCCTAGGAGCATGCGTGTAATACTTTGCTTTGATAACTTCTAGATTTTTGCAATAAGTATATGAGTTCTTTATGACTAATGTTGAGTCCATGGATTATACGCACTCTCACCCTTCCACCTTTGCTAGCCTCTCTAATACCGCGCACCTTTCGCCGGTATCATACACCTACCATATACCTTCCTCAAAACAGCCACCATACATACCTATTATGGCATTTCCATAGCCATTCCGAGATATATTGCCATGCAACTTTCCACCGTTCCGTTTATCATGACACACTCCATCATTGTCATATTGCATATCCCGGTACACCACCGGATGCATTCACATAGTCATATTTTGTTCTAAGTATCGAGTTGTAATTGTTGAGTTATAAGAAAAATAAAAGTGTGATGATCATCATTATTAGAGCATTGTCCTAGTGAGGAAAGAATGATGGAGACTATGATTCCCCCATAAGTCGGGATGAGACTCCAGACGAAAAATAAAATAAAAAAAAGAGGCCAAAGAAGCCCAAATAAAAAAATGGGAGGCCATAAAAAAAGAGAAAAGGCCCAAATAAAAAAATGATGAGAGAAAAAGAGAGAAGGGACAATGTTACTATCCTTTTACCACACTTGTGCTTCAAAGTAGCACCATGATCTTCATAGTAGAGAGTCTCTCATGTTATCACTTTCATATACTAGTGGGAATTTTACATTATAGAACTTGGCTTGTATATTCCAATGATGGCCTTCCTCAAAATTTCCCTAGGTCTTCATGAGCAAGCAAGTTGGATGCACACCCACTTAGTTTCTTTTTGAGCTTTCATATACTTATAGCTCTAGTGCATCCGTTGCATGGCAATCCCTACTCACTCACATTGATATCTATTGATGGGCATCTCCATAGCCCGTTGATACGCCTAGTTGATGTGAGACCATCTTCTCCTTTTTTGTCTTCTCCACAACCACCATTCTATTCCACCTATAGTGCTATATCCATGGCTCACGCTCATGTATTGCGTGAAGATTGAAAAAAGTTTTCAAAAAGTTAGAGTATGAAACAATTGCTTGGCTTGTCATCGGGGTTGTGCATGATTTGAATACTTTGTGTGGTGAAGATGGAGCATAGCCAGACTATATGATTTTGTAGGGATAACTTTCTTTGGCCATGTTATTTTGAGAAGACATAATTGCTTTGTTAGTATGCTTGAAGTATTATTATTTTTATGTCAATATAAACTTTTGTCTTGAATCTTTCTAATCTGAATATTCATACCACAATTAAGAAGATTTGCATTGAAACTTATGCCAAGTAGCACTCCGCATCAAAAATTCTCTTTTTATCATTTACCTACTCGAGGACGAGCAGGAATTAAGCTTGGGGATGCCTAATACGTCTCCAATGTATCTATAATTTTTGATTGCTCCATGCTATATTATCTACAGTTTTGGACTATATTGGGCTTTATTTTCCACTTTTATATTATTTTTGGGACTAACCTATTAACCGGAGGCCTAGCCCAGAATTGCTGTTTTTTGCCTATTTCAGTGTTTCGGATAAACGAAATATCAAACGGAGTCCAAACGGAATACAATCTTCGGGAACGTGATTTTCTCACCGAACGTGATCCATGAGACTTGGACCCTGCTCCAAGGAACAAAAGAGGCAGTCACGAGGGTGGGCCCCCTGCCTCATGGGCCCCTCATTGCTCCTCCGGCATACTTCTTCCTCCTATATATACACACGTACCCCCAAACGATCAGAACGGGAGCCAAAAACCTAATTCCACCGCCGCAACTTTCTATATCCACGAGATCCCATCTTGGGGCATGTTCCAGAGCTCCGCCGGAAGAGGGCCGTCATCACGGAGGGCTTCTACATCATCCTAGCCCCTCCGATGAAGTGTGAGTAGTTTACCTCAGACCTTCGGGTCCATAGTTAGTAGCTAGATGGCTTGTTCTCTCTCTTTGAATCTCAATACAAAGTTCTCCCCCTCTCTTGTGGAGATATATTCGATGTAATCTTCTTTTTGCGGTGTGTTTGTTGAGATCGATGAATTGTGGGTTTATGATCAAGTCTATCTATGAATAATATTTGAATCTTCTCTGAATTCTTTTATGTATGATTGGTTATCTTTGCAAGTCTCTTCGAATTATCCGTTTGGTTTGGCCAACTAGATTGGTAGTTCTTGCCATGGGAGAAGTGCTTAGCTTTGGGTTCGATCTTGCGGTGTCCTTACCTAGTGACAGAAGGGGCAGCAAGGCACGTATTGTACCATTGCCATCAAGGATAACAAGTTCATTGCATGAATTTATCTCTCTACATCATGTCATCTTACTTAAGGTGTTACTCTGTTTTTAACTTAATACTCTAGATGCATGCTGGATAGTGGTCGGTGAGTGGAGTAATAGTAGTAGATGCAGAATCGTTTCAATCTACTTGTCACAGACGTGATGCCTATATACATGATCATGCCTAGATATTCTCATAACTATGCTCAATTCTGTCAATTGCTCAACAGTAATTTGTTCACCCACAGTAGAATACTTATGCTCTTGAGAGAAGCCAATAGTGAAACCTATGGCCCCTGGGTCTATTCTCATCATATCAATCTCCATCACTTTAATCTTGCTTTGCTTTTTTACTTTGCCTTTACTTTTTACTTTGCATCTTTATACCAAAAATATTATATCTATCAGATCTCACTCTCATAAGTGACCGTGAAGGGCTTGACAACCCCTAATCGTGTTGGTTGCGAGTAGCTATCGCTATGTGCAGGTACGAGGGACTTGAGCGTGGGCTCCTACTGGATTGATACCTTGGTTATCAAAAACTGAGGGAAATACTTACGCTACTCTACTGCATCATCCCTTCCTCTTCGGGGAAAAGCAATGCAAGCTCAAGACGTAGCACATCTCATTCATAAAGAAGGAACTACTAACAAAGTTCGACGAGATCCGTTACACCTCCACAAATGGAAGCAAAAAGCCTAGTCTCGCTGTATCAAATAACTCAAATGTTCTGCCCCCGCAGTAACTGTCGCTGATAAATAGGCTGCTAGTGTGTGCGTGAGAGGAGCGGCTGAGTAGGCCAGCTACGTGAGAGGAGCGGCTGAATAGAGCACCGAGAGTACCCACTAGGCCACTACGCAGGTGTACTTCCCCTGCATTGATAGTACAGCGATGGTTCTAGAGAACAGTAGTACCCTCCACTTCCAACTGTAGCTCCTTGGCCCTGAGATTCAAGAGTTCAAAACTGGTGCACTATACTAGACTAGACTAGAAGTACAGTACATCGCACTACTAGTTGAGAAAAGTAGTACTAGTACTGCTACAGTACGAGTACGTACTCCTCCGTCACATAATGTAAGACATTTTTTGACACTAGTTGGCGTGTACAAAAAATGGCAAAAACATACCCAAAATTTCTTAATCCACGCCAAAAACTACTACCTAGTGCCAAAAATTTCTTACTAGTGCTATTATTTACAGTATAATGCAATCCCATAACGTTCCATAATCCCTTTCTTTCAAAAAAATCACTTCTGGAGAGAAGATTGCTATCTCCACGCGAGCTTCTCATAGGCCAGCGCCACCGCATGCAGTCATGTGAGAGAGAGGGAGACATCCATGCAGCATGCAGAGAGAGGAGAACGCGGGCGGACAGCCAATGGGCTGCATGGGGCATTTATAGCTGCTAACTCCTCCCATCCATGCGCCAGGGGTATTTCCGTCCAGAAAGCATGCAGCGAGCCCCTGCCTTGGTATCCGGGTCTGCTCTTATGCGCAGAGTAAAAAGAATCGGAGGGAGTACTAGTAGTAAATAATAGCCTCACCCCTTCGCTGAGGAACGATCTACAGTTGGAAGGGACGAGGCCCTGCGGTTACTACGCTCTTATCTCCTCCTCGCCAGTTCCCCTCCCCCCGAAGAGAAGGCAGTTCGTCGCTGCTCCCATGGATTCGCCAGGCGGTTCTCCTCCTCGTCGGGGCTGGGAGACCTTGGACGACGATCCTGTGGGAGAAATCGCACGCCGCTCCGACGTCCTCACCGCCGCAAGACTCGGTGCTTCCTGCACCAACTTTTTCAAGACGCTGCTTAAACAGGCCATGCTTGTTGGTCTTCCATGCATCCTCGAGGAGAAGGTTCTTCTATGGGACAATCCTTCGAACAGTCCACCGCTCCCTGGCCATGGTTGCACGTTGACTCCGCTAGAGTTGCCGACGTTGAGAGGTAGTCGGATTTTGTCCGATGAGCAGGTCAGTAATGGAGTTTGATCATGTAGTACATAGTTATTCCATTTCCATCCCGTAATTTCTCCGCTGCCCACCGTCTTATATATAGGTCTGGGTCGGTGCCAACGAAGATTGGCTTGCATACCTCCGGCCGGATACCACCATCATTTTGCACAACATCCACAGCAGTGCGGCCGTTCCGGTAGACCCCTTCTCCACCATTGGGATCGGCCTTCCGGACTGGCTGGGCAAGAATACGTATGATGATGCCTACATGAGATTGAAGAAGATAGCAATTGCGGACCCACCGACAAAGCGACGCGGCTACGACGATTACTATCTCATCGCGGTGTTCGACATAAGGATTGCCATCAATGCAGGAGGCAGTAACGGCAGAGGCTGGCGCATGTTGGCGGCGGCAGATTTGTACCCCTACACGTTCGAAGACGTCGTGCGCCATCTAGGCCGCATCTTCACGGTGACAAGCCAGGGGACTTGTTTCATCTGGTTGACATCCTACGGTACGGGAGATTACAAATGGAATGCACAAACCATCATTTGCATCCCTAACGGTACTCCATTATTTTGCAGGGACCAGTCATCCCCCGATCAAAATAAGATCGCCGATCCTGGATGTGCATTTGCATCCGCGATTCGGTCTAACCTGGAACCTTGTAGCTGACTTTGGCATATTGGGATCAACTATCTTAGCAGTCGTTACCCATGGTACCACTGATGTGCAACATGGTCACATAATCTACCACGATCGGACCATCACCATCTACCCAGGTATTCCATTTTTTAACCCTCTCGCCTTCTCTTTCATTGTTGTACTAGTAGTATACTTTGTAGTACTAGTAGGAGTACTTTTTACCTTGGAGGACGCGTATAGCTAGCTAGGCCCTTGAAGACTTGAACCCACTAGCTGCCACCATTTTTGTTTTTCCATGTCTTACTATCTCATCCATGTAGCCAAGAGTGGCTATATATAATAAGCCGGTTATTTTACTTCCTCTATACCGGAGTAGTACTATTTGCTGCACAGTATTACTGACCGCCACATTTGAGCACAACATTATTATGCATGGACCTTGACTATGTACGTCACCATGTGTCCAGATCTGGGATGCCGCATGTACCAGATGAACAGCGCCGAGTTCGACCCCCGTGATGCTACGTGGGTGCCGAGGAACACTCTTGGAGAGTACTCGCTTTTCATCGGGGACAGCTACCCCATTGTGAAGCGGATGCCACCTTCCGTGCACGACACGGAAGGCCTGCCGTTCATGAAGCATGGTTGTGTCTTCAGTGCGCACCGCCGGATGAACGACATGCTGGGACACGCTATCCCTGATTTATGCCGCTTCAGCTTGGATGAGTCTCCATCGTGTGGAACCGGACTAGAAAGCTGCGACAATGATTCCCGTTGCCCACCGCTATGGATCGTGCCATCCATGAAGAACACCTGGGACTGGAACCTGGAGGAGGACATGTAGCCCATCTATAACGTGTAAGTGGAGTACGGTAATTGTGAACGGTAGCGCTGTGAATATATGTAGACTAGTCGTGCACAAATTTATCACATGAGTTGGAGATGAACTTGTGTGGCATACTGGCATTTGTCCTTTAGAATTTATTACTAGTAAATGTGTTATGTGTACGTGCAACTTGTGTGGTTGTTGCACGGGCTCCAACACGCTCTTTGAGAAAAAAAGGTGGCACAGCTTTGGATATACGTGACGTGGCGGCATCATACAGTAGCATCATTCGCTATAGTTGTACTAGTACACTCCTACTAGGACGACAACTCCTATAAAACCTTGCGCTTGGCTCTTTTGCCTCTTCGGGAGGTTCAACAGTTCGTACTCGTGTGAACCTTGCACTTGGCTCTTCGCCTCTTCGGAAGGTCCAACAATGATGATACTACAATACAATATGCTTCTGGCAATCTGACACCGATTGAACTGTTGCACGTCCACCGTGAGGGCGAGGGAGAGGGAGAGGGAGAGGGCATTGTAGTCAAAACCCTCTCCTTGTCCTGCGAACCACCGCGCGCATGGGCGAGGGAGAGGCGTAGTAAGCAAGCTTCTCCTCGTTCGACGAGTTGACGGGACACATCAAAGCAGTACTAGTACTAGTAGTAGTAGTCCATACTACGTCCTTTCCGATTAATATGGCTTAATTTGAAACGAGAAAAATACACTGGCGGTCAATGTATGTAACAGTACGCTCTTTACGGTCACTATATATAGTTTTGCGGCGATTATGCGATCACTAGCTCATCGTAGAGCACCGTATTGCACCCTACTGACCGGCCACATAGTCGACGTGGCACTTTGTTGACTGGTTAAATTGTCACCTGGTTTCTGGGTCCCACCTGTCAGTTGGCAGAGCAAAGAAATCAGTTAAACAAAACTTTACGCAGGCGCGACACGAGTCCAACCCTTGCGCGCGAACCGCCCTGGCTGTGTATGTGAGTGCATGCACGTGTCCTCCCTCGGTCTTCCAACAAAGAGTGTACTACATGATGTACATCTACACTTCCAATGTGTTTAGCCTTTAATCTAAATCGATATTGATTGACTAATGCACCAACTTGTGCTGTAGGTATAGGCTACATGTCTATCCTTAATTACAGCATGCAACGGCCTTCATTTAATCTTCTTATCTCAATGGTCGCATGCACACATAAGTCTGCTACTTTTGGGCGTTAATTATGCCCTGGTCAATGTGTAAATCTCTAAATGTACAGTCTTTCACGGACGTAGGGAGTAGGTTGAGCACTTGAGCGTGAGCGTGTGTGTTGCGTCGTGTGCTGTGTGCCGCATGGGTGCGTGAGTGTTGCGTGCGTCCATGTGTACGTGTGAGTGTTGCATGTTGCATGCATGCATGCATGCATGGGGCTTACTCCCTCCCATTGACATGTCCATTTGGCTATAGATTTCAACAAGTGACTAGGTACGGAGCAAAATGAGTGAAGTGAGCGTAGAGGCATAGGGATACTGTAGAAAGGAAGTCCTCGCGATCCATTTATTCCCCATCTCGGCCAGAGAGAACTATTCAACTAGTCTTCGCAGTGAAGTGACAATACACACTGCAGCAGATGGGACACGTAATTAATAAGCTGAACCAGCGTGTTGGTGTTACTAAATCAGTTGGTTATGTTTGGTAGTCTCAAGTCATTGAAAGCATGCACAGCCCACATATCTTATTGGTTGATATGCCACAAAACAAAAAACGAGAAGTGAGTTAATGTACGGTGCCTAAGTGTTTTGGGATTATTTGGTTTTCGTAAGGTGACTTACACACCTAGACGGAGGGAGTAGTAGAATTGAGATTGAATGCACTTTCTTCCCCGTCTTCCACTCTTCTTCCTCCTCTCTTCTTCTTCCTTCTCTCTTCCCCATCATCGGCCACACACCATTTACCCCCGCTCACTGCTCGCCCGCCCACGCCATCTTCCTTGGTAGCTCGCGCATACCATATCCCCCCGCTCACTGCTCGGCCACATGAGGAGAAGCTTCTTCGCTCGTCCGCCCGAATCCACTTCCCCGCTGGCTCGCAGGCACCGAAAACCCCAATGGCAGAACCGACTGACACGCAGACCCACGATTGGAATTCCCTCCCCGATGTTCTCCTGGAGCAGATCTGTAGTCGTATGGACCTACTCAGCACCGTCCGTCTGGCCGCATGCTCGGTGTCTTTGTACCGTCTACTCGTCTGCAACCGGCTGGCTCTTTTCAAGACACCCTGCTTGCTGATGCCCGATCCTCGCAGGTGGCCCAGACACCGACTTGACGATCCTACGGAGGTTGCCGTGGTGCCCCTCGACATGCTACCACTACCCGTCCACCTGTCCTTCATGCGCGGCCACTACTGGGCGGGCATGAAGGCCAACTGGATCGTCCTCATCCACCACACCGGTAGTCCGTGGCGTCTCGTGGATATCTACACCCAGCGAGAGATCACCCTTCCATCGTTGGATACCGCCGCCATCGAGCCTCGTGGCCCGCCGGACACTCCTGCCTACTACGCACGAGACGCGTCAAGCTTTTGGCTCGACCTCTGTTTGCAGAAAGTTGTAATCTGCGAAGTGCCCACACCATCAGAAGACTACATGGATTACAAGCTCATTGCCTTGTTCAACAAAGGATTAGTCTATCTGGAATCCGGTCGCCATACATGGTTATGGCTCATCATCAATCCTGTTGAGGAAACATTTCTGTCTGATGCTATAGTGCATGATGGCATCGTTTACGCGGTCGACGCACAGATTGGCTACCTATATTGGTGGAATCTATCGTCGTGTAATTGTTCTATCTCATCTCATCTTTACCTTATGAATACGACTGCCTGTTCATTTGTTACAAATTTAGAATGCATAGCATGTCTATAACCACATCATTGCTATATGTTCCTCTCATTTCCTAGATTTTTATGACCACACATGTTATTGTTAGAGTTGATATGAGAACAATTGGCATCTAATGATTGTTAGAATACATATTATGAGCATAACATCATGATTGCTATATGTTACTCTCGTTTACAAGATTTTTATAACAACGCATGTTATTGCTTAGAGTTGATATGAGAACAGTAGTAGTAAGTGCTATGGTAGAATATGAGTAGGCGCTGTCATAGCTGTTTTCCTCTCATTGTTACATGATGTTTGAACCATGACATATTGCTAGAATATGAAAGCCATTGGCTTATTTTTTAACTTGGGGTATGATTATGACCACGGCATTGCAATTCTCTGTCTATGATATGTGTCACTGTTATAATAATCTTAATTCCACACATACTCTGAACATGATTGTTTATTTTTGTCCTTTTGGTCTCCAATTTGAATTGTTGCAGCAGACGCAAATGCGCTGGCCTTCATGATTCCAGGACCTGGAATCATACCAGCCGATGGGTGGTGGTTTATCGCTCGTTCAGCTGACGGCGGTCATTTGATGCTCATTCGCACGTACCAAATTGACCAAACCATTACATCAAACCACATGCAGTACAATGCGTGGGGCGTTCGTGACATTGATGGCTATGGCTGCTTCGTGTTCGAGAAAGATCCCAGCTCCGTTGGGCCAGGCGTATTCAACTGGAGGCGGGTTTACAGCCTCGGCAACCACTCCTTGTTCCTCGGGCTCAATTATCCGATCATCCAACCAATCATCGATCATATCACCGGCGATGATTACTGTGCTATGCAACTTCCATTCGCGAGGGGGGGCTGTGTTTACACATCATACCATGGGTTTCATGAATCACCATATCCAGAGATTCGTCGACACAGCTTGTTGCCAGATAATCTTCAGTGTGTGAAAGGCATCAAGCTTCCATGCGATGGATGGCTTTTGCAAACCCGACATGCGGCGATGTGGTTCATGCCAACAGCAAATATGCACAACTTGATTCGTGCTGATATCTAGACTGAGCCATGTATTCTGCTGCTGTAGCACGACCCTCTTTTGTTGGATATTATGTACTGTTGTTAGTTTGAAGCACTCCTCTGGTTTGAAGGATAGATACCTTCCTGGGATCAAGTGCATCCTAACTCACCTGCGTAGGATGTACTGATAATGATGATGGAGATGTTGTGCAGAAGCCATATATATATATCAGTTAGGCTTCAAGTGCGTACTTGTTAGTTAAACCTATGTATAAATCGTGACACTAAATATGACTAGTAAGTAGCAGTACTAGTATACGTCGGTCAAATTATCCATCATGTCCACACATTGAATTGACGTGACAACACGCTGCGCGTGAGGTGACACAAGAATCCCGGCGGCGTGTTCGGGTATTCTGGACTTCAGATTTGGAGTTCCACTTATCTGTCGAAATCTTTCATCATTCACTTAAAATAGTCGATTGATCATACATTGAGTACCATATAACTAGAGTTACCGATGCAATTCGAAGAAGGATTGGCCCGTGCTGCCGGCTGGCGTCAAGTTTGATCCCTCGGATCAGGAGCTGATCGAGCACCTTGAGGCCAAAGTGAGTGCTGACAGCGTGAGATTTTAGTCTCTCATCGATTTGTTCATACCAACCATCGACAGCGAGCACGGCATATGTTACACCCAACCTGAGAAACTTCCAGGTAAGACACCGATCGGCCGTCTACTTGCACAAACATATTCCTTTGTTTATAGCTCTATTTTTCTTTTTAGACGCAGACCTGGTGAAGCAATTACAATTTGACAGTTAATAAAAAGTGAAACAAGTGACTGCAACATGCCAAAGATGTTATGAAAATGCCAACTAGGTACACTAAAACCTGTATTCCACAATACTGCAGGTATCACACTGAGTGGCCTAAGGAAGCATTTCTTCCAGCGCAATTCCAGGGCGTTCAAAAGGGGCGCGTGGACGCGTCGCAAGATACAGTCGGAGTGCGGCATGCACGCGATGTGGCACAAGACCGGCAATACCTTGCCGGTGATGGTCAACGGCCGGCAGACGGGCAGCAAAAAAGGTTCTGGTGCTGCACACCAACAAGAACTTCGACCAGCAGAGGACCAACTGGGTGATGCACCAGTACCACCTCGGGGACCTGGAGCAAGAGAAGGAGCGGGAGCTGGTCCTCTGCAAGATTTTCTACCAGACGAACACTAGGGCCAGGAGTAAAAAGATTATAAGTTAGTTTGGTATTGGTAGTTGTACTACCTTGTCGTCCGCAAGTTGGTATTGTTGTTAACGATCTTTTGGTATGAACTTGCATTTGCTTCCAACCATCATGCCGAGGGTCGACGTGGATATAAAGCTGAATCATTTGTTTCGAAACGAATTTTCAGGCACCTGATTTTTATTTGATGGGTAGCATAAGCACCCGCCGTTCGAATTCCCAGTTCTCCAATTTTTTCGAAACAAGTGCATGCACTTATTATCACGATAAAAAAACAATATCCGTGCTGCATCCCAGTTATCAGTCTGTACTTGCAGAATTCTCTCGTTTATTGAGCACGTATATTGTTTTTTCAGGTCGAGCAAGTTTCAACTGGGCTGTAGATTGCCCAGGGTTGTTTTGTTTTTAACAGGCCCAGCCCATGACGACAACGGGGCACAAAGATCCAGCAGGTATCTACTGGCCTCTGGCCCGCCAGCGTTAGTTATATTTTGTCTTACAACATCCGCAGGCAGTTTTTTTACTGAATCAAACACACAGCCCAGTTCTATTTTCCTCTTGAAACGCATGTCCTACATCCGTTTTCTAATCTCTACCTATAGTTTTACTAGTTCATATACACGTATCATTATATTGAAAACACATAAAATTCCCTTTTCATATTTACATCCTTATTTTTGTTGTTTTTTCCCACCCAGCGCTGATTTTTTTACCACTGGTTTTCCCTTAAACCAACTAAATTGTCCCACGTCTTATTTGCTTACAAAAACAAAACGATTTTTTTGGCAAATCAATAAGTTCTTAAAAAATGTTTATCATTTCGGGATTACAACAGTTCGGACTCCACCGAAATATGCAAAATAAGGTTGGACTTTTTGACCGTGGTCCTGGGCAGAAAATGGGCTGTAATAAATTACTTAAGAATTAGCAAATGGGCTGCAAATTATAAAAAATAGCAAATGGGCTTTATGTTGTCTGCCACAGATTTGGAGGCTGACTTGTGGGCCTACTAAGTTCATGCGTACACAAGGTTTCTCAAAAAAGAAACTTAGTCAACAATCGACTCTACCAACGTCAGACCGTTAGATGTCAATCTAACGGCAATCGTGCTTCTTCAGTCTTTGATCTTGCTGCCCCAGCCGCCCAAACCAGCGTCGTCGGAACCGCATGCTCCCGCCTCCCTTGGCCGACAGTGCTACCGGGAAGGCCTCACGGCCCCATCATACTCGCATCCCTGACCTGTCTATCCCTCTACTCACCCACACCTCCTGTTATTTTCCGGCGACAGCAGCCGAACCAGTCAACCCTCGTACTCTCCACCGCGTGGGCAGCCACTGTCGTGTCTTCCCCGGCTCTGTGTCGTTCCCTTCGTAGGCCTCGCCGTCGTCCACCGCCCCGGTGCTCTCGGCGCGGTGTGATCAACGATGTCCATCCAATGGCTGTAGTGCTTCTTCAACCTCTGGTCTTCTTGCCCTAGCCGCCCAAAGCAGCGCCGCGGTCGAGCCGCATGCTCCTGCCTCCTGTGGACGGTTGTGCTGCCGCGGAGGCCTCACCGTCCCCATACTACTCCCACCGCTGGCCAGGCCATCCCTCCACTCACCCACTCCTCCTGTTATTCTGCGACGACGGCAGCCTCACACCGTAGCCGAACCAGTGAACCCTCGTACTCCTCTCCGCGTGGGCATCCACTACCGCGTCTTCCCCGGCTCTGCGTCGTCCCCTTCCTAGGCCTCGCCGTCGTCCACTGCCATGGTGCTCTCAGCGCGGCGTGGTCAATGTGGTCAACGACCGACTTCCATCGGAAGAGTACTATACATGGAGAGGCTGACAGCTGGGTCCACAGCAGCCGCAAGGAAGTGCCTCCTTATTACGCGCAAAATAATTATTCCTCCACCTGACAGCAGGGACCCACCGGATGGGCCACCAGTATTTCACGGAAAAAACATTTCCCCCTGACTGCTGGGACCCATCGGACGGGCCACCGTATTTCACGGAAAAAACGTTTTCCCCTGACTGCTAGGACCCACCGGACGGACCACTGTATTTCGCGAAAAAACGTCCCCCCCCCCCCGCTGTCAGCTCGGACCCACCGGAAGTGCCTCCTTATTACGCACAGAAAAATGAATACTCCCCCTGCTAGCTGGGACCCAACCTGGTGGGAGGCTGACTTGTGGGCCTACTAAGTTGACGAGGATGGAGGGCTTTGTCAACTTAGTCAATATGAACGATTCTAGCTGCAGTGACCGTACGATGTCCATCCAACGGCCGTAGTGCTTCTTCAACCTCTGGTCTTCTTGCTCCAGCCGCCCAAAGCTGCGCCGGTCGTGCCGCGTGCTCCTGCCTCTCGTGGCCGGCTGTGATGCCGCGGAGGCCTCACCGCCCCCTACTACTCCCACCGCTGGCCCATGCTATCCCTCTACTCACCCACACCCCCTGTTATTCTGCGGCGACGGCAGCCTCACGCCGCAGCCGAACCAGTGAACCCTCGTACTCCTCTCCGCGTGGGCATCCACTGCCGCGTCTTCCCCGGCTCCGCGTCGTCCCCTTCCTAGGCCTCGCCGTCGTCCACCGCCTTGGTGCTCTCGGCGCGGCGTGGTCAATGTGGTCAATGACCGACTTCCATCGGAAGAGTACTGTACGTGGAGAGGCTGACAGCTGGGTCCACGGCCACAGCCCAGTTTTTTGTGATTTGCCAAGTAAGTCGCTTTGTCAGGCCTGTTGGGCTGCAAATCTTTCAAGACGAGGAGAGCTTCATTCGGCTGGCCGAGAAAATGGCCCATCAGTAATGAGAAATGGGTTGTACATTTTTAAAACACATCAAACCGGCAATTAGTTTAAAATATCTTTTTTTCATTTCGAGATTTTAAATTACATTAATTTTTATGCGTGGAGAATTTGTTGGATTTTATATTGATATACATTTATTTTTAAAATCAGTTTGAATGTGAGTCGAAATTTCGGGATTAAAAACAGTTCAGACCGCACCGAAATATGCAAAATTTCATTAATTTTTTAACCGTGGCCACAATATGGGCTGTAATGCTAACAAAAAGAATATGGGCTCCAAAAAAACCTTAAGAATTAGCAAATGGGCTGTAAATTATTAGAATAATGGCAGATGGGTTGTATGCTGTTTTCCACAGATTTGAGGCTTTCCTAAAAAAAGGTTGACGCACAAGCACTGACTGTTGGATGTCCATCCAACGGCCGTCGTGCTTCTTCAATCTCTGCTCTTCCTGCTCCAGCCGCTCAAACAAGCGCCGGCGGGACTGCCTGCTCCCTCCTCCCCGCGGCCGGCTGTGCTGCCGCGCAGGCCTCACCGCCCCACCGTACTCCCATCGCTGGCCTAGCCATCCCTCTACTCACCCACACCTGCTGTTATTCTCCGGCGACGGCAGACGAACCAGTAAACCCTCGTACAGTCGTACTCCCCTCCGCGTGGGAAACAACTGCCGAGTCTTCCCTGCCTCCGTGTCGTTCCCTTCCTAGGCCTCGCCGTCGTCCACCGCCCTGGTGCTCTCGGCGCGGCCTGGTCAACGTGGTCAACGACCGACATGCATCTGAAGTGGACTGTACGTGGAGAGGCCGACAGCTGGGTCCACGGCCGCACGCAAGGAAATGCCTCCTTATTACGCGCAAAATAATGATTCCTCCACCTGACATCAGGGACCCACCGAAAGGGCCTCTGTATTTCGCGAAAAAACGTTACCGCCGCTGACAGCTCGGACCCACCAGCTATATCTTCGCACGCAAGGAAGTGCCTCCTTATTACGCTCAAAAAAATGAATACCCCCCTGCTAGCTGGGACCCACCTTGGTGGGAGGCTGACTTGTGGGCCTACTAAGTTGACGGGGACGGAGGGCTTTGTCAACTTAGTCAATATGCACGATTCTAGCTCCAGTGACCGTACGATGTCCATCCAACGGCCGTAGTGCTTCTTCAACCTCTGGTCTTCTTGCTCCAGCCGCCCAAACCAGCGCCGGTCGTGCCTCGTGCTCCTACCTCCCGTGGCCGGCTGTGAAGCGGCGGAGGCCTCACCGCCCCCTACTACTCCCACCGCTGGCCAGGCCATCCCTCTACTCACCCACACCCCCGTTATTCTGCGGCGACGGCAGCCTCACACCGCAGCGAACCAGTGAACCCTCGTACTCCTCTACGCGTGGGCATCCACTGCCGCGTCTTCCCCGGCTCCGCGTCGTCCCCTTCCTAGGCCTCGCCGTCATCCACCACCCTGGTGCTCTCGGCGTGGCGTGGTCAACATGGTCAAGGAACGGCTTCCATCGGACATGGACTGTACGTGGAGAGGCTGACAGTTGGGTCCACGGCCGCAGCAAGGAAGTGCCTCCTTATTATGTGCAAAATAATTATTCCTCCACCTGACAGCAGGGACCCACCGGACGGGCCACCGTATTTCGCCCCCTGACTGCTGGGACCCACCAGCTACATCTTCGCATGCAAGGAAGTGCCTGACAGTCGGGACCCACCTGGTTGAAGCGTACGTAGCGTTGTCATTCTGGTCGTGAACGTGTACATTCATATATACTGGTCGATGTAGAGGCGCGCACGTATCGTAGTAGAGGCGCGCACGTAGCATGTACACGTATGTACAGCGGCCAGGGTGCAAGAAAGAAAATACGGCCACGTATGTGTACATACGGGCGGGGTCTCGAACGCCTACTCGCGCATACGTATGGCCAGGGCTCGTGTACATGGCTGGGTCGAAACGGAGAAGTAGCATTGTCGTCGTGTTCATGGGGAGGCAACGGAATGCGTCGTGTTCATGGGGAGGCAATGGAATGCGTCGTGTTCATCGGGAGGGCTTGGACGGAACAGGCGATGGAAACGAGGCCTGGCGTACCGCAGAACGGAGGAAACGGCCTTGTGTTCGACCGGCCACGTTCAAAATAGGATCTTGTTCATCGGGAGGGGTCTGGCGTACCGCAAAACGGAGGAAACGAACCTCCTACGGTCGAAACGGGGGTCCTGTTGATAAGGAGGGGTGTGGTGTACCGCAAAACGGAGGAAACAGACTTGTGCTGGAGCGCTACGGTCGAAATGGGGGTCCTGTTCATCAGGAGGGGTGTGGCGTACCGCAAAACGGGACTCCATGGGATACTGTTCATCTCCACCGTCGACCTCCTCCAGCCTCCACGGGCTCCTGTTCATCCAGCCTCCACGAGCTCCTGTTCATCCAGCCTCCACCACGCGCTACTCCACCGGCTACTGTTCAACCACCCCTCCACCGTCTACTGTTCATCCAGCCCTCCACACCACGGGGTCCTGTTCAACCACCCCTCCACGGGCACCCCTCCACCGTCTACTGTTCATCCAGCCCTCCACACCACGGGGTCCTGTTCAACCACCCCTCCACCGTCTACTGTTCATCCAGCCCTCCACACCACGGGGTCCTGTTCATCCACCCCTCCATGGGCACCCCTCCACCGTCTACTGTTCATCCAGCCCTCCACCACACCACAGGGTCATGTTCATCCAGAGGCAACGCCACCGCTCACTGTTCATCCAAACCCCCCCCCCCCACCCCGCAACGCTCACTGTTCATCCCATCGATCGCCTTTAGTTAGCAGCAGTAGCGAAGGAATCGCTCAATTGGGTTCAGTTAACAGCCATCGATCGATCGCTCGGGTTCAGTAATGCATAGCCTGCAGTGCAATCGCTCGGGTTCAGTTAGAGCCCAACGCCTCGCACACACGCGCGTACGTGTATGAGAGAAACGCGCATCGCTCGGCCCCTGACCTCCCACCGTAACCGGGAACTCCCCAAAATTTTCCTCCCCCTCGCTTCTACCACGGTTTTTTCCGTCATGGACGGCCTAAAGAATGTCATGCAGCTGCGTCTCCGGCCCGCCCAGGACGAAAAGCCCATTTTCTGTCATGATTTTTTGTCATAGAAGTAGGAGCCCACCACATCTATGATGATACCGGGTTTTGTCACAATTATCGTCATAGAAGTGTCATATGTATGACAAAAAAAATTCGTTCAGCCCAAAATGTCACGGATGTGTCTTTTTTTTGTAGTGGTCAAGCTAAGTTGGCCAGAGTAGCAAAAGAGGCAGTGAGGAAATTCAATGAAGACTCTGCTACTGCTGCTGCCACTACTGAGGCCTCTGCTAGCAAGCCGAAGAAGGCCATGCCTAAGAAGCCCGCACACAAGCCCAATGCCTCTTCTTCTTCAATGCCCTCATGGCCAAGCTCCTCTGCAATGCCCTCATGGCCAACTTCTACTAAGCCCTCACGGCCAATTCCTCAAGCCGCCCCAGTTCCTCAAGTTGCAAAATCCTCAGCTCCTCCTTCAAAGTCCTTAGGACCTGCGCATCTCGCCTCGTGCCAAAGGACAACAGGCATATCTATTGCCTCAAGAGCCTCTGCAAGTTCATCAGCTCCTATGCATTCTTCAACTGGCCCCACTTTGCTGAAGACCAAGGCCACTGCTGGACGAGGCACTAGACCAAGTCCTCAAAAGAAGCAGGTCGCCTTTCAGGTACCGTCCTCTAAGGACGAAGCTGATGATGAAGAACTTGAAGAAATCATCAAAGACAGATAGCACATGGCCGCTAGAGCCAAAGGTAGTAACGTGCCATTGATACTGGATCCAAAGTTGATCCTCGACTTCATCGACTTGTGGCACAAGGACCCCAACACACCTCTGCCTAAGATGAACCTCACTCATGGTCAAAGTCATGTGTTGACTGCCTTCAATGACAAAGAGAAATGTAAGTTTGAGAAGGCCAGGCAGCTGAAGAAGGCGCAATACAAGAAAGAGCGCTACCTGAAGAAGAATGTTGTCAATATGACATCCAATGAACTTTTGTCTATTCAAACTGAGATCAAAGGACTCAGTGATGAATTCAACGTCTACTACATAGACTGGCTTGGAGCCAAGGTCATATTTGTGAAGTTAGCTGAAAAATTCACTACCAATGTTGCAGCTCCAACGCAACAAGAAATTCCTCAGGCTGAAGCATCTGCTCAGCCCATTGAAGAAAATGCCAGCACCGCTAATGACAATCAGGCTGCTGAAGAAAATGCTACTACCAGGGATGATGACTACATTCCAGCCACTCATGAAACTGCCAGGGCAACCACTAGTGTTGCGCCTGAAGAAACTATCAGGACAGCTGAAGCTTCAACCGCTATGCGTGAAGAAACTGATCATGCCAGGGCAACTGCATTAGTTGTGCCTGAAGAAACGAAACCAATTTCCTCTGCTCCTCCTGCACCTACACCAAGTCCAATTCTTCCTTTTGCATCAGAAGCGAAGAAGACCAAGGCTGCGGAGCGTGCGGCTGTGAAGAAATGAAAAGCATCAACTTCATCAGAATCTTCAGCTACGAAGAAGATGAAGAAATTGCCCAGCTCATTTGAAAATCCGATTGATGATGTTCCAGTCTCGAGCATGCCATCAAAGGAACTCATTCCTTTTGATGAAGAATACGTGATCCCAAGCAGATCCGATGAAGACATTCCTTCTGCTGCTTCTTCAGAGCAGTTGGATGAAGAAATTGAAGTGGATGCAATCCCTTCAACACCAGTTCTCTCATTGTCGATGCCTCAGTTTACTGCTGAAGAGGCCGGCGTTGAAGAAATAAATGAAAATGAGGATGTGGATATTGGGTGCATTCTACCTCTTGAGCACTGCGTTGGTTTTCCCTTGAAGAGGAAAGGGTGATGTAGTAAAGCAGCGTAAGTATTTCCCTCAGTTTTTGAGAACCAAGGTATCAATCCAGTAGGAGACCACGCGCGAGTCACCTCGTACCTACACAAAGAAATAAGAACCTCGCAACCAACGCAATAAAGAGGTTGTCAATCCCTTCACGGCCACTTGCAAGAGTGAGATCTGATAGAGATAATGATAATAAGATAAATATTTTTGGTATTTTTATGATATAGATTGAAAGTAAAGATTGCAAAATAAAATAGATTGGAAACTTGTATGATGGAAAATAGAACCGGGGCCCATAGGTTTCACTAGTGGCTTCTCTCAAGATATCATAAGTATTATGGTGGGTGAACAAATTACTGTCGAGCAATTGATAGAAAAGCGAATAATTATGAGAATATCTAGGTCTGATCATGTATATAGGCATCTCGTCCGTGACAAGTAGACCGAAACGATTCTGCATCTACTACTATTACTCCACACATCGACCGCTATCCAGCATGCATCTAGAGTGTTAAGTTCATAAGAACAGAGTAACGCCTTAAGCAAGATGACATGATGTAGAGGGATAAACTCATGCAATATGATGTAAACCCCATCTTTTTATCCTCGATGGCAACAATACAATACATGTCATCTCCCTTTCTGTCACTAGGATCGAGCACCGCAAGATTGAACCCAAAGCTAAGCACTTCTCTCATTGCAAGAAAGATCAATCTAGTAGGCCAAACCAAACTGATAATTCGAAGAGACTTGCAAAGATAAACCAATCATACATAAAAGAATTCAAAGAAGATTCAAATATTGTTCATAGATAGACTTGATCATAAACCCACAATTCATTGGATCTCGACAAACACACCACAAAAGAAGATTACATCGAATAGATCTCCAAGAGAATCAAGGAGAACTTTGTATTGAGATACAAACAGAGAGAAGAAGCCATCTAGCTACTAGCTATGGACCCGAAGGTCTGAGGTAAACTACTCACACATCATCGGAGGAGCCATGGAGTTGATGTAGAGGCCCTCCATGATCAATGCCCCCTCTAGCGGAGCTTCGGAAAAGGCCCCAAGATGGGATCTCTTGGGTACAGAAGGTTGCGGCGGTGGAAATAGGGTTTCGTGGTGCTCCTCGATGTTTTCGGGGTATGTCAATATATATAGGAGGAAGAAGTAGGTCGGTGGAGCAACAAGGGGCCCACGAGGGGGTAGGTGCGCCCCCTGCCTCTTGGCCGCCTCATTTGTTTCTTGACGTCCACTCAGTCCTCTGGATCACGTTTGTTCCAAAAATCCCGTTCCTGAAGGTTTCATTCCGTTTGGACTCCGTTTGATATTCCTTTTCTACGAAACACTGAAATAGGCAAGAAAACAACAATTTGGGCTGGGCCTCCGGTTAATAGGTTAGTCCCAAAAATAATATAAAAGTGTAAAATAAAGCCCATTAACATCCAAAATAGATAATATAATAGCATGGAACAATCAAAAAATTATAGATACGTTGGAGACGTATCAAGCATCCCCAAGCTTAATTCCTGCTCGTCCTCGAGTAGGTAAATGATAAAAACGGAATTTTTGATGTGGAATGCTTTCTAGAATATTCTTCAATGTATTTCTCTCTATTGTGGCATGAATGTTCAGATCTGAAAGATTCAAGATAAAAGTTTATTGTTGACATAAAAATAGTAATACTCCAAGTATGTTAATCAAGTAATTATGTCTTATGAAAATACCATAGCCAAAGAAAACTTATCCCTACAAAGTCATATAGTTTGGCCATGCTTCATTTTTGTCACACAAAATGCTCTCATCATGCACAACCCCGATGACAAGCCAAGCAATTATTTCATACTTAGCCTTTTCAAACTCTTTCAACTTTCACGCAATATATGAGCGCGAGCCATGGACATGGCACTATGGGTGGAATAGAATATGATGATTGAGGTTGTGTGAGAAGACAAAAGGGAGAAAGTCTCACATTGACGCGGCTAATCAATGGGCTATGGAGATGCCCACCGATTGATGTCAATGCAAGGAGTAGGGATTGCCATGCAACGGATGCACTAGAGCTATAAATATGTGAAAGCTCATCAAAGAAACTAAGTGGGTGTGCATCCAACTCGCTTGCTCACGAAGACCTAGGGCATTTGAGGAAACCCATCATTGGAATAAACAAGCCAAGTTCTATAATGAAAAATTCCCACTAGTATATGAAAGTGACAAAATAAGAGACTCTCTATCATGAAGATCATGGTGCTACTTTGAAGCACAAGTGTGGAAAAAGGATAGTAACATTGTCCCTTCTCTCTTTTTCTCTCATTTATATTTTTTTGGGCCTTCTTTTTTTTTGGCCTCTTTTCTCCTTTTTTTTATTTTTCGTCTGGAGTCTCATCCTGACTTGTGGGGGAATCATAGTCTCCGTCATCCTTTCCTCACATGGGACAATGCTCTAATGATGATCATCACACTTTTATTTTCTTACAACTCAAGAATTACAACTCGATACTTAGAACAAAATATGACTCTATGTGAATGCCTCCGGAGGTGTACCGGGATTGCGATGAATCAAGAGTGACATGTATGAAAAAAATTATGAACAGTGGCTTTGCCACAAATAAGATGTCAACTACATAAGCATGCAAAGCAATATGACAATGATGATGCGTGTCATAATAAATGAAACGGTGGAAAGTTGCATGGCAATATATCTCGGATTGTCTATGAAAATGCCATAATAGGTAGGTATGGTGGCTATTTTGAGGAAGATATAAGGAGGCTTATGTGTGATAGAGCGTATCATATCATGGGGTTTGGATGCACCGGCGAAGTTTGCACCAACTCTCAAGGTCAGAAAGGGCAATGCATGGTACCGAAGAGGCTAGCAATGATGGAAGGGTGAGAGTGCGTATAATCCATGGACTCAACATTAGTCATAAAGAACTCACATACTTATTGCAAAAAACTACAAGTCATCAAAACCAAGCACTACGCGCATGCTCCTAGGGGGATAGATTGGTAGGAAAAGACCATCGCTCGTCCTCGACCGCCACTCATAAGGAAAGCAATCAAAGAACACCCCATGCTTCAAATTTGTCACATAACATTTACCATACGTGCATGCTACGCAACTTGCCAACTTCAACACAAGTATTCATCAATTTCACAATTACTCAACTAGCACACTTCTAATATTACCACCTTTATATCTCAAAACCATCTATCAAGCATCCAACTTTTCTTAGCATTTAAAATTTATAACCAAAGTGAATTACCATGATGTTCTAAAGGACTCTCAAAATGATATAAGTGAAGCATGAGAGATCAATTATTTCTATAAAATAGAACCATCGCCGTGCTCTAAAAGATATAAGCGAAGCACTAGAGCAAAAACTATATAGCTCAAAATATATAAGTGAAGCACATAGAGTATTCTAATAAATTCCAATTCATGTGAGTCTCTCCCAAAAGGTGTGTACAGCAAGGATGATTGTGGTAAACTAAAAATCAAAGACTCAAATCATACAAGACGCTCCAAGCAAAACACATATCATGTGGCGAATAAAAATATAGCTCCAAGTAAAGTTACCGATAGACGAAGACGAAAGAGGGGATGCCTTCCGGGGCATCCCCAAGATTAGGCTTTTTGGTGTCCTTGGATTTTTACCTTGGGGTGCCTTGGGCATCCCCAAGCTTAGGCTCTTGCCACTCCTTCTTCCATAATCCATCAAATCCTTACCCAAAACTTGAAAACTTCACAACACAAAACTTAAAAGAAAATCTTCGTGAGCTCCCTTAGTAAAAGAAAGCAAACCACCACTTAAAGGTACTGTAGTGAACTCATTATTTATTTATATTGGTGTTAAACCTACTGTATTACAACTTTTCTATCGTTCATAAACACTATTACTAGCCATAGATTCATCAAAATAAGCAAACAACGCACGAAAAACAGAATCTGTCAAAAACAGAATAGTCTGTAGTAATCTGTAGGTTTCGAATACTTCCGGAACCCCAAAATTTCTAAAATAAATTGCTGGACGTGATTAATTTATCTATTAATCATCTGCAAAATGAATTAACTAAATAGCACTCTCCAGTAAAAAATGGCAGCAATTCTCGTGAGCGCTAAAGTTTCTGTTTTTTACAGCAAGATCAAAAAGACTTTCCCCAAGTCTTCCCAACGGTTCTACTTGGCACAAACACTAATTAAACACAAAAAACACAACCAAAACAGAGGCTAGATAAATTATTTATTACTCCCTCCGTTCCGAATTACTTGTCGCAGGAATGGATGTATCTAGATGTATTGTAGTTCTAGATACATCCATTTCTGCGACGAGTAATTTGGAACGGAGAGAGTACTAAACAGGATCAAAAAGCAAGGAATAAAAATAAAATTGGGTTGCCTCCCAACAAGCGCTATCATTTAACGCCCCTAGCTAGGCATAAAAGCGAAGATAGATCTAGGTATTGCCATCTTTGGTAGGCAATCCATAAGTGGCTCTCATAATAGATTCATATGGTAATTTAATTTTCTTTCTAGGGAAGTGTTACATGCCCTTCCTTAACGGAAATTGGAATCTAATATTCCCTTCATTCATATCAATAATTGCACCAATCGTTCTAAGGAAAGGTCTACCAAGAATAATAGGACATGAAGGATTGCAATCTATATCAAGAACAATGAAATCTACGGTCACATAATTCCTATTTGCAACAATAAGAACATCATTAATCTTTCCCATAGGTTTATTAATAGTGGAATCCGCAAGGTGCAAGTTTAAAGAACAATCATCAAATTCACGGAAACCTAGCAAATCACAAAAAGCCTTTGGGATTGTGGAAACACTAGCACCCAAATCACACAAAGCATAGCATTCATGATCTTTAATTTTTATTTTAATAGTAGGTTCCCACTCATCATAAAGTTTTCTAGGGATAGAGACTTCCAACTAAAGTTTTTCTTCATAAGATTGCATCAAAGCGTCAACGATATGTTTAGTAAAAGCTTTATTTTGACTATAAGCATGAGGAGAATTTAGCACGGATTGCAACAAGGAAATAGAATCTATCAAAGAGCAATTATCATAATTAAATTCCTTGAAATCCAAGTTAGTGGGTTCATTGCTATCTAAAGTTTTGACCTCTCCAATCCCACTTTTATCAATTTTTGCATCAAGATCTAAAAACTCTGAATCATTGGGACGCCTTCTAACTAAAGTTGACTCATCTCCAGTCCCATCATTATCAAGATTCATATTGTAAAATAAGGATTTAATAGGGGACACATCAATTACTTTTATATCTTCATCTTTATTATCATGAAAACTAGAAGAACAGACTTTCACAAAGCAATCTCCTTTTGCACGCATCCTAGCGGTTCTTTCTTTGCACTCATCAATGGAAATTCTCATGGATTTGAGAGACTCATTGATATCATGCTTAGGTGGAATAGATCTAAGTTTCAAAGAATCAACATCAAGAGAAATTCTATCCACGTTCCTAGCCAACTCATCAATCTTAAGCAATTTTTCTTCAATCAAAGCATTAAAACTCTTTTGCAAACTAATAAATTCTTTAATACTAGATTCAAAATCAGAGGGCATCTTATTATAATTTCCATAAGTATTGTTGTAGTAATTACCATAATTATTAGAGGAATTACTAGGAAACGGCCTAGAATTAAAATTACCTCTATACGCGTTGTTACCAAAATTGTTCCTACCAACAAAATTCACATCCATAGATTCATTATTATTCTCAATCAAAGTAGACAAAGGCATATCATTAGGATCAGTAGGAGCACTCTTATTAGCAAACAATTTCATAAGTTCATCCATCTTTCCACTCAAAACATTAATCTCTTCAATTGCATGCACCTTTTTACTAGTAGATCTTTCAGTGTGCCATTGAGAATAATTAACCATAATATTATCTAGGAGTTTGGTAGCTTCTCCTAAAGTGATTTCC
This sequence comes from Triticum aestivum, assembly GCF_018294505.1. Classification (NCBI taxonomy): domain Eukaryota; kingdom Viridiplantae; phylum Streptophyta; class Magnoliopsida; order Poales; family Poaceae; genus Triticum; species Triticum aestivum. Next base: position 104,261,640 of record NC_057794.1, on the reverse strand, counting down.
ATAAAAGTGCCTCCTGCGGCCGAATCTAAAAGATTTCTAGAAGCAAAATTCAATCCGGCATAAATTTTTGTATAATCATCCATAAATTCAAACCATGTGTAGGGCAATTACGTATCATTAATTTCATCCTCTCCCAAGATTGTGCAACATGCTCATGATCAAGTTGCTTAAAATTCATAATATCGTTTCTAAGAGAGATGATCTTAGCGGGAGGAAAATACTTAGAGATAAAAGCATCTTTGCACTTATTCCATGAATCAATACTATTTTTAGGCAAAGACGAAAACCAAGCTTTAGCATGATCTCTAAGCGAAAACGGAAATAGCTTAAGTTTAACAATATCATTATCCACATCTTTCTTCTTTTGCATATCACACAAATCAACAAAGTTGTTTAGATGGGTAGCGGCATCTTCACTAGGAAGGCCAGAAAACGGATCTTTCATGACAAGATTCAGCAAAGCAGTATTAATTTCACAAGATTCAGCATCGGTAAGAGGAGCAATCGGAGTGCTAATAAAATCATTATTGTTGGTATTGGCAAAGTCACACAATTTAGTATTATCTTGAGCCATCGTGACAAGCAAGCAATCCAACACACAAGAAAACAAGAAACAGGCAAAAGAGGCAAATTGGAAAATAGAAGGGGAACGGAAAAAGAGGGTGAATAAAACGGCAAGGGTGAAGTGGGGAGAGGAAAACTAGAGGCAAATGGCAAATAATGTAATGTGAAGGATAAGAGTTGTGATGGGTACTTGGTATGTCTTGACTTGGCATAGATCTCCCCGGCAATGGCGCCAAAAATCCTTCTTGCTACCTCTTGAGCACTGTGTTGGTTTTCCCTTGAAGAGGAAAGGGTGATGCAGTAAAGCAGCGTAAGTATTTCCCCTAGTTTTTGAGAACCAAGGTATCAATCCAGTAGGAGACCACGTGCGAGTCACCTCGTACCTACACAAACAAATAAGAACCTTGCAACCAACGCGATAAAGGGGTTGTCAATCCCTTCACGACCACTTGCAAGAGTGAGATCTGATAGAGATAATGATAATAAGATAAATATTTTGGTATTTTTATGATATAGATTGAAAGTAAAGATTGCAAAATAAAATAGATTGGAAACTTGTATGATGGAAAATACACCCGGGGGGCATAGGTTTCACTAGTGGCTTCTCTCAAGATAGCATAAGTATTACGGTGGGTCAACAAATTATTGTCGAGCAATTGTTAGAAAAGCGAATAATTATGAGAATATCTAGGTATGATCATGTATATAGGCATCACGTCTGTGACAAGTAGACCGAAACGATTCTGCATCTACTACTATTACTCCACACATCGACCGCTATCCAGCATGCATCTAGAGTATTAAGTTCATAAGAACAGAGTAACGCCTTAAGCAAGATGACATGATGTAGAGGGATAAACTCATGCAATATGATGTAAACCCCATCTTTTTATCCTCGATGGCAATAATACAATACGTGTCGTTTCCCTTTCTGTCACTAGGATCGAGCACCGCAAGATTGAACCCAAAGCTAAGCACTTCTCCCATTGCAAGAAAGATCAATCTAGTAGGCCAAACCAAACTGATAATTCAAAGAGACTTGCAAAGATAAACCAATCATACATAAAAGAATTCAAAGAAGATTCAAATATTGTTCATAGATAGACTTGATCATAAACCCACAATTCATCGGATCTCGACAAACACACCGCAAAAGAAGATTACATAGAATAGATCTCCAAGAGAATCGAGGAGAACTTTGTATTGAGATCCAAAGAGAGAGAAGAAGCCATCTAGCTACTAGCTATGGACCCGAAGGTCTAAGGTAAACTACTCACACATCATCGGAGGGGCCATGGAGTTGATGTAGAGGCCCTCCGTGATCAATGCCCCCTCTGGCGGCGCTCCGAAAAAGGCCCCAAGATGGGATCTCTTGGGTACAGAAGGTTGCGGCAGTGGAAATAGGGTTTGGTGGTGCTCCTGGATGTTTTCGGGGTATGTCAATATATATAGGAGGAAGAGGTAGGTCGGTGGAGCAACGAGGGGCCCACGAGGGGGGTAGGCGCGCCCCCTGCCTCGTGGCCGCCTCATTCATTTCTTTACGTCCACTCCAAGTCCTCTGGATCACATTTGTTCCAAAAATCACGTTCCCGAAGGTTTCATTCCATTTGGACTCCGTTTGATATTCCTTTTCTATGAAACACTGAAATAGGCAAAAAAACAACAATTTGGGCTAGGCCTCCGGTTAATAGGTTAGTCCCAAAAATAATATAAAAGTGTAAAATGAAGCCCATTAACATCCAAGACAGATAATATAATAGCATGGAACAATCAAAAATTATAGATACGTTGGAGACGTATCAGTGCACAACGCCAGTGATGAATCATGACTTTTGGGAAAGTCAGCACCCCAATTATCCTTTGTTCACTCCTCTGCAACAAATTCCTCAGTCCCCAGTCACTATTGGAGTTCCAATGGGATCTGAAGAACCACACCCCACTTCGTCTATCCCTGAGGAGATTTCAGCCACTAGTGTTGATGAAATTGTTGCTGAAGAATTGAAGACCCAGGCTGCCACTGAAGAAGAAACTGAAATTCCTCAGCCTGCGGATCCTGAGATTGCGATTCCTGAGGTTGTGATGCAATTGACTGACACTCCTCAGCCCAAGCCAAAGGATCCTTTCTCAAAGAAGCAAAAATTCAAGGCTGTTGACTTCTTCCATGAGCATGTATTCTTCATGAACTACAACCCCTATGACTCTGCTCGTCTTAGAAGGAAGCATTTCTGGACTGCCAGCCAAGCAAACTTCTATTCTTCGCTGCTATTCAACAAAGACAAAGTCTTCGACCATGAGCATATTCCTCACGTAGACATGGAATCACTGCCTTGCTTCGCGCCAGTCCTCGGTGTTCTTCATGATGCTGGACTGCTCAACTTTTACACTGATATTGTTGATTGGAATGAAGAGCTAATTCTTCAATTCTATGCAACGCTGCACATCACAGGAGATGCTGAAGATGTGAACTCTTGGGTATTGGAGTGGATGATAGAGAATACTCACTTCAAAGCACCGGCCTCTGAATTGCTTCATGCCATGCCTGTCAGTCCTCCCCTTGAAGGCGCTCGTTGCATATATCATGAACCTGAACTTACCGCTCACTACATGCAAGTGTTGATGAAGCCGCTAAAGCCCGGTCAAGCCCCAAGGACCAAGTTCCTCATGAAGGAATTGTTGTTTGTGCCTAGAACTGTCTATCGCATTCTGACGAAGACATTGAGTCCAATTAAAGGCCTCGACTCGAATGACGAAGAAGTTGTTGGCAACATGAAGAATCTGCTATTCAATATCATACATGGCATTCCTATAAACTATCATGATTTCTTCATGAGGACTCTGGCGAATGTTGCACTCTCTCCATTTGAGTTGAAGCCTTATGCTCCTTGGATTATGAGATTCCTCATAACAAGGTCTTCACTCAACTACAAGGCTGATTTTCAGAATCACGTCAGTTACCTGCCCCCAATAGAAGTCCTCAAGCGGACATTTTCCTCATCTGATGAAAAGGACATGGCTACTGCAATTATTGATGAAGGCATTCGTCCATTGGATGATCTATTTCGCAAAGCTGCATCCTACTCCACCAATGATGACTCTGCCACTCATGACTCTGCCACAAATGCTTCAAAGTAAAATCCTCAAGGCACAGCTCCAAGGGTGATGACTGATCATGAGCTTCTCCTCAGTCTTCACCAGAAGGTCGATTGCAACCACAAATGGGTTAAGCGTCAGTTTGGTTCAATTCTTCACAACATGACTGCTACCCACAATGCAGTGAAGAAAAACCATTACTACCTCCAAGAAGTCTTCGCTCGCACCTGGGCTATTTTGTCACATCTGTATGGTGAAGATGATCTGAAGCAAATGGGTTTTAAGCAGGACATTGACTGGTCTCAGCCACCGGCGAAGAAATTCAAGAAGACCAAAGTTCCTTCCTTGGTAGCCAGCTCGTATTCTTCATCGCGCATGACTGATGAACATGAAGACTTGGACGACACTGTGGCAGGCCCTACCTCAACAATCGACCCCAACAATGCTGACGCTCCTTCATCGACTCAGTGATGATATTCTTCAGGGGCGTTAGTCCTCATTTTTCGTTCCTTTTGGTCATTCGATGACAAAGGGGGAGAAATTTGAGTTAGTCTTCAAGCGGGTCTACTTATATGGGCGTTTTTTCTAAGTTAGAACTCTCGTTCTTTTGAAGATTTTGGTGGATCGAGTTGTAAACTTAAAGCCCGATGGTGGTCTGATACTTTTGTTGTGTTCTTTTGCATGCTTATTCCTCATATATGTCAATGCACGCATGTTGAATTACATTAGTCACCATATTTTATCATGCATTTCAAATTCTTCATATTATATGTCAAATGCATGTATGAATTACAAGATATAGGGGGAGATCTCCATGATTCTACTCTTCAAGTGTGCATTGCTTCAAAAGCAAATTCCTCACTATGCACATCTTCAGGGGGAGTTCTTCTATATCTTGCAATCAAATTCCTTAATATCAGTATTTACACTTCATATGTTTATCCCCGTTGAAAACTTAACCTATATTGTCATCAATCACCAAAAAGGGGGAGATTGTAAGTGCATCTAGTGCCCCTTAGTGATTTTGGTGTATTGAAGACTTATACGTTAAGGGACTGATGCGTTTGTGAGTGTACACAGGTCTATAAATCTATGAGGAGTTTGATATTTACAGAGAAAGTCGGCCCTAAAAATGAAGTTCTTCGACTGAAGACTTTAGATTTCTGAAGACTTTGAAAGTGAAGAAATTGGTGTGACCGTGAAGACTTGGTATTCATTCGAGGAACATGAAGCGTGAAGACTTTTGTTTACGTAGTTTCATTTTCTCTTTCTTGAGTCATAGGAAACACCATACTGTTAAACGGGGTCGAGGAAATACTAAGGAAAAGTTTCCAAGTGATGCTCAACTCAAAATCCTACACCTACTAATCCCTTCGAGTGAAGCCATTGGAAATCTCATGCAGTTCAGTCAATTTCTTTAGTGACAAAAACGAAGTTCTTCTGGTCTCTGAAGAATTTGTTCTAACTGAGGAGTTAGGAATTCACCAGTGCAGATTTCCTACAAGTGAGGAACATGGTTGTGACGCCCTCGATTCAATCGTACACTAATCATACACGCAAATGTGTACGATCAAGATCAGGGACTCACGGGAAGATATCACAACACAACTCTAGACACAAATTAATAATACAATCTTTATATTACAAGCCAGGGGCCTCGAGGGCTCGAATACATAAGTTCGAAAACAAACGAGTCAGCGGAAGCAACAATATCTGAGTACAGACATGAGTTAAACAAGTTTGCCTTAAGAAGGCTAGAACAAAAGCATCTGAGATCGAAAAGGCAAGGCCTCCTGCCTGGGAGCCTCCTAATACTCCTGGTCGTTGGTGTCCTCCATGTAGTAGTAGGCACCCTCGGGGTTGTGGTAGTCGTCGTCAAAGGTGGCGTCTGGACCCTGGGCTCCGACATCTCTGGTTGCCACAATCGGAAAGAAGAAGAAAGGGGGAAAAGGGGGAGCAAAGCAACCGTGAGTACTCATCCAAAGTACTCGCAAGCAAGGATCTACACTACATATGCAACATTATCAAAGGGAGGGCTGTATATGTGGACTGGGCTGCAGAATGCTAGAAGAGAAGGGGGAAAAGCCTAGCCTATCGAAGACTAGCTTCTTCTCGAACCCACCATCTTGCAGCAACAGGAGGGAGTAGAGTAGCATAAAGTAAAGTAGCAGTGGTGTTATCAACCTCGCCGGAGATCCTTTCTTGACTCCCTGCGAGAAAGAAATCCCAGAGCCATACTATCCAGTTATCATCACAATCAAATCCTCATCACCATCCAGTTCTCATCACAAGTATCCAGTTCTAGTTGTATCGATCGGGATACAACTCCAAGTGTCTGTTACCGTAGGACAGGCTATCGGTAGATGTTTTCTTCCCTGCAGGGGTGCACCAACTTACCCACCATGCTCGCTTAACTCCGGCCGGACACACTTTCTTGGGTCATGCCCGGCCTCGGCCAAACAATACGCCGCAACCCGACCTAGGCTTAATAGAGAGGTCGAGCACGCCGGACTAAACCTATGCCCCCAGGGGTCATGGGCCATCGCCCGGGAACTCCTGCATGTTGCGTGGGCGGCCGGTGAGCAGACCTAGCTACCTCCCTAAAAAGGCAGGAGCTTACCAGTCCAACCCGGCGCGCGCCGCTCCGTCGCTGACGTCTATTAAGCTTCGGCTGATGTACACGACGCAGAACGCCCATACTATGCCCACGTGATGGTTAGTGCTATCAGGCCAGAGGCCCCTCGGATCAAATATCCAAATCGTAGTGGATTAGGAACGCGCGGTAACAAGCAGAGACTCACGAAAGATGTGACCCCGTTGCCCCGTCTCGAGGACTTGCAGCAAGGGCTAAGAATGCCCGGCCACGCCTCGTAATTATCTCTCGGGCACCTTCCAGGTCAACCCGACTCCACATCACTCGCAATTATGCTCGCGCGGGCACCCCTCAGGGTCGACCCGTCTTTAGTAACATGGCTCAGTGTAAAGTCATAGTAACCATAGTAACTGTGTGTTTAAACATCAAGGGGAAAACCCGAGGAATCACCCCCAGTGAATTCCACTCAATGTAATCACCAAGGTGAACGTAAGAGGAATCACCCCCGAGGTTCACACTTGAGGGGTTGCACGACAGAGTCATATCAGAAGTGGTTAAGGTGGAATCACCCTCGATGACCACGACTGAATAGCTACACTACAGGGTTAACATCAGAAGTGCTGTAGAGGTCTCACCCTCGGCACTCGATAGTAACCCAGCAGTGTCGAGCAACTAAGGGGAAAGTGATGTGCGGTGCCGGGGCCTGGTCTTCAATCCCGTTGATCGGGTCTTCAATGATGAAGCAGGGGCAACAAGGACAAGGTGGGGGTCACTGATGGATCACTAACCAACCTATACTAAACAATTTAGGATAAGCAGGTAAGGTACAATAACAGATACAAAAGCAGGCTATGCATCAGAATAGGAGCATACAATAACAGTAGCAAAATCTAATGCAAGCATGAGAGAAAGGAATGGGCGATATCGGGATGATCAAAGGGGGGGCTTGCCTGGTTGCTCTGGCAAGGAGGGGTCGTCGTCGACGTAGTCGATCACAGGGGCATCAGCATCGTCAACGGGGTCTACCGAAAAGAAGAGGGGGGAGAAACAGTAAATACATAGCAAGCAAGTGCATACTAGGAAAACAGGCAGAGCTAGACGTGTTCTAACATGGTGCAACACGATACCGACGAGGGCGGAAGTCAACCGGGAATGTTTTCCCGGTTCCGGACCTGTGTCAGACAGATGACCGGAGGGGGAAAGTTCCATGTTCAGCATGCTAGGGGCATGTGACAGATGAACAGACCGCGTATTCGGATTCGTTGGATTTTTCTGAGCAACTTTCATATAGAAAACATTTTCATCCGAGTTACGGTTTATTTTCTATGAATTTTCAAAGATTAAAGCATTTTCAAAAACTATTAAAAAAACAGAAAAGGAATATTGCATCAGCATGACGTCATAGTGACGTCAACAGTTAACAGGACGGCTGACCAGTCAAAACTGACATGGGGGACCCATCTGTCATAGACAGTGGGTTAAACAGGGTTTAAACTAATCTAAATTTAGTTAGTAAAACTACTGGGCCCACCTGTCAGTGTCCTATTAACTAAACTAATTAGTTTTAATTTTTAGAATCTTTTAGTTAGAGGATTAAGTGGTGGGACCCGCATGTCAGTGGCTGGGGCCTGCCCAGTCAGCATAGTTGACCAGGTCAACTGGTCAACAGGGGACCAGGGGCCCCACTGGCAGTGACCCGGGGGGTGGCCCCAGGTGTGCCACGTCGGCGGCCGGCGCCGGAGACAACTCCGGCGACCAAAAACGCGGCGGAGCTCGCCGGACTTGGCCGAAAGAACGCTACGGCGCTCCGTTCGGGGTGTGCTTAGGCTCGTTTGGACGAGCGTTCAACGCCGCATCCATCTACGGGAGCGGTGCGGCCGTAAACGGCCGGAAGCTACGGCGGCGAGCGGCGAAGCGGACGCCGGAGTTCGGCCCTCGCGCGAACTGCAGCTGGAGGGCACGGGAGGACTACTAGGAAGGCTCTACGGGGTCCTGGCGAGTCCCAGAGCACGGTGGCGAGGTCGGGTGAGCACGACATCGATGAGGACGACGGTGACAAGCACGGCGGCGGAGGCGCGCTACGGCCAGGACGGTAGCTACGGCTAGGGGCGCGGTGAGGCGAGGAAGGAGAGGGGAGAGGACGGAGTGGACCTCACCGAGCGGTCAAGAAAGACCCTTGGTGGCTTAGGAGCAGCAGAGTTCGCCGGGGAGGAAAGGGATCGTCGGCGGCCGTCGAGGAAGAAGACGACTCGATCCGTGGCCTGCGGTGCTCCTCGAGCTCGATGGCGAGGCGTAGTCGAGGTAGAGGTCATCGGCGCGTCTCGTGGACGTGCTGGCGAGGCGCGGGGTGGCCGGTGGCCGCGGCTATGGCACAGCCATGGCGACGGTGGCGCTCGGTGGTGGACGGAGAATGAGGGGAGAGGAAACGAGCAGGCGGAGAGGGCGAGGGGAATCTAGGAGTGGGTGGAGGTAGGTGGGGAAGGTCTCGAGGAGCCGGAGGGGGAGGCTCTTATCCACCCACGGCGTTGCCGGCGAGGTGGTCGGGCGGCGACGAGCCCCTGTAGCGGTGCGCACCGGGGGAACAGGAGGGAGGGGAGAGCGACCGGGGAGGGGGCATGGGCCGGCCTAGCTAGGCCAGCTAGCGCGGGTGGGCCGAAGCCCAAGTGGGGCAGGGGCTTTCTCTCCCCTCTGCTTTTTCCTTTTCTCCTTTTCTTTTCTCTTTTTTTAGCAACTTTTGCCTCTGCTTTTAGCCACTATTGACTTTACAAAAATTATGCCACTGGCCAAAACAATTTCAAATAATGATTGGGCACTGCCAAAAAAAGATTGTGAGGCTTTAGAAATAGTTTGCCATTTTTATAAATTAAAAAGGCATTTAATTTATTGCTTAGGTCACTGTTTTAAGTAGTTTAGGCCACTTAAACCCTTTGCAAAAAAATGTTGGTTCACCACCAATATTAGGTGTGGATTATTTGGCACATGATGAACATTTTTGTGTTCATGTCTGAGCATTTTGAATTTCACTCATAACTTTAAATTGAATTCAATTGGAATGTGAAAGAGTATGAGACAAAAATGATCAGGCACATGTTTAGCAAAACAATTAACTTAACCCCAGGGGTTACTGTAGCATCATTACACCGGGGGTGTTACAACTCTCCTCCTCTAAAAGAAATTCTCGTCCCGAGAATTAAGAGGTAGAAGGGAACAGGTCGGGGTATTCAGCATGGAGGTTATCCTCGCGTTCCCAAGTGGCTTCATCCTTAGAATGATTTGACCATTGCACCTTGAGGAACTTGGTAACCTTCTGGCATGTTCGACGTTCAGCTTCTTCAAGAATGCAGATCGGATGCTCCTTGTATGTGAGATCATCTTGAATTTCAATCAATTCCGGATCCACTTCACGTTCCGGATCCTTGAAGCATCGACGAAGTTGCGACACGTGAAAGACGTCATGAACATGAGAGAACTGAGGTGGCAACTCCGGTTGATAAGCCACCAGTCCACGACGGGCCAGAATGCGGAAAGGACCAATGTAGCGCGGAGCTAGCTTGCCCTTGACTCTGAACCGGTGAGTGCCTCTCAAAGGAGTGACACGCAGATAAGCTTGTTCACCAGGTTGATAAGTTGAACCCTAGTGTTTCCGGTCATAGTTGCTCTTCTGGCGGGACTGGGCCGCCTTGAGATTATCCCGGACAATGCGAACCTGCTCTTCAGCTTGTTGAATAATGTCTGGACCAATGAGTGCCCGTTCCCCAGTTTCTGACCAATTCAGAGGGGTTCGGCACTTACATCCATAGAGCACTTCGAAGGGTGCCATCTTCAAGCTGGCTTGATAGCTGTTGTTATAAGAGAACTCCGCACAAGGGAGAGATTCTTCCCACTTCTTGCCAAAAGAAATAACACAAGCTCGAAGCATGTCTTCAAGAATTTGATTGACTCGCTCGACTTGGCCTTGGGATTGGGGATGATAAGCAGTGCTCCAGGTAATATGAGTTCCCATTGCCTCTTGGAAACTATCCCAGAACTTTGAAGTGAATAAACTGCCACGGTCTAAACTGATCTCCTTTGGAATGCCATGGAGTGACACAATTCTGGAGATATACAAGTTTGCTAATTGACTAGTAGTGATTGTCTCCTTGACTGGCAGAAAGTGAGCAACTTTCGAGAATTGGTCGATGACAACAAAGATAGCATCGTTACCTTTCTGAGACTTGGGAAGTCCAGTGACGAAGTCCATTTGAATCTTATCCCACTTCCATTCAGGAATCGGAAGCGGTTGTAGAAGTCCAGCCGGTTTCTGATGTTCTGCTTTGACGCGACGGCAAACGTCACATTCTTCAATATATCGAGCAATGTCTTGCTTCATTTTAGACCACCAGTACTTCTGACGGATGTCTAGATACATCTTGGTACTTCCCGGATGAATAGAGAGAGGGGTGTCATGCGCTTCTTTCATCACCTTCTCTGTCATAAGCTCGAACTGGGGTAATACAATGCGATCTCTGAAGTATAAGGTTCCATCTTCACCAAGTGAGAAATCTCTGGATTTCTCTAAGGCAAGATCCTTTTTCATCAAATCAACGTGAGCATCTTTGGCTTGAGCAGACTTAATTGCTTTTAGCAGAGTTGGTTCCAGTACAAGGTTATTCAGAGAACCCTGTGGAACTAGTTGAAGGTTTAGCTTGCATAGCTCTTCATAAAGGCGGGGTTGAGCTTTGTAGACCATGTGATTATTGCAATAAGACTTGCGGCTCAGGGCATCAGCCATTACATTAGCCTTACTAGGGGTATAAGATATACCGCAGTTGTAGTCCGCAATAGCTTCCATCCACCGCTGCTGACGGAGGTTCAGATCTGGTTGAGTAAACAGGTACTTCAGACTCTGATGATCAGTGAAGATCTCGCAACGATTACCGAGAAGGTACTGTCGCCATAGCTTCAATGCAAAGATAACCGCTGCAAGCTCAAGGTCATGAACCAGGTAATTTTCCTCGTGAGGGCGCACTTGACGGGAAGCATAAGCAATCACCCTGCGCTCTTGCATTAGAACACAGCCTAATCCTTGACGTGAAGCGTCACAATAGTTGACAAAGTCCTTGCGAGAATCAGGGGGAGCAAGCACTGGGGCAGAAGTTAGTTTGTCCTTGAGTGTCTGGAAACTTTCGTGACATTTGTCTGTCCAATCAAACTTAACGCCTTTGTGAAGCAGATTAGTCAGTGGCTTGGCGATCTTGGAGAAGTTCTCGACAAAGCGGCGACAATAGCTGGCCAATCCGAGAAAGCTTCTGACTTGCTTGACAGTCTTTGGAGGGGTCCAATCAAGAATAGCCTGAACGCGCTCTGGGTTGACGGCAATACCATCCTTGGAGATGACATGACCAAGGTAGGTGACTTCGGGCAACCAGAATTCACACTTGGAATACTTGGCATAAAGTTGATGCTCTCGAAGCTTCTCCAGAACAAGACGAAGATGTTCAGCATGTTCTTCTTTATTCTTCGAATATACCAGGATATCATCCAAATAGACTACGACGAACTTGTCGAGGTAATCCATGAATATATAGTTCATCAGACGAGAGAATGTAGCTGGAGCATTGGTTAAACCGAATGACATGACGGTGTACTCGTAAGAACCATAACGAGTCACAAATGCGGTCTTTGGAATATCCTCTTCACGAACACGGATCTGGTGGTAACCCAACCTCAAGTCGAGTTTAGAGAATATCGATGAACCAGCCAGTTGATCATACAGATCATTGATCCGAGGAAGGGGATATTTGTTTTGAATTGTAGCTTGGTTGATAGGACGATAGTCTTGGACCAAACGGTTCGTACCGTCCTTCTTCTTGACGAAGAGAGAAGGTGCTCCCCAAGCAGAGGAACTTGGACGAATGAAACCCTTGTGAAGAGATTTGTCGATTTCCTCCTTAAGCTCAAGGAGTTCATGAGGTGGCATCTTGTAGGGTCGTTTGGCAATAGGAACGGTGCCTTGGTTTCAAGTCGATGACGAACTCGACAGCCCGGGCAGGGGGTATTCCTGGAAGTTCTTCTGGAAATACGTCTTGGAAGTCGCGAACGACTGGAATCTTTTCAATTCCCTCAAGAGGTGTTGCGTTCAACGCATTCAAGACATAAAGTCGTGCTTCAGCATTTTGAACAAGCTGAGCATGGTAGCTTACTATCTCATCGGAAGGATGTAGGAGGTGAACGACCTTGGTGGCGCAAACGATAGAGGCAGTATGCGCTTTCAACCATTCCATTCCCAGAATGAGGTCAATATTGGAAGAATCAAGAATAATGGGAGAAACACGAAATTCCAACCCTTCAATTTCAACGGGGACGTCGCGACCAATCATGGTAGTTCGACACTGACCCGCAGGGGTGCGTACCACTATCGGAGTGTTCATGGGCTCGCAACGAATGTCATGTGCGTAAGCAAAATTTTCTGACATGAATGAATGTGATGCTCCTGAATCGAATAAAACAGAAGCTGGTACTGAATTAACAAGAAGAGTACCCATCACAGTGGCAGGCTGGACTTGAGCTTCATTCAGATCAACATGATTAGCCTGACCATGACCATAAGGTCTGGCATTATTGTTATGGGGCTGATTGTTACGGCCAGTTGAAGGTAGAGCCAGCTGGCTCTTTTTCTGAGTGCACTCTTTAGCAAGGTGGCCGGGGCGGCCACATCTGAAGCACAGACCATCATTGGGATCGGGAGCAGGAGCTTGGGATGGTACAACTCGAAGAGGCTGCCTCTCTGGTGGAGGAGGCAGACGAGGTGCAGCATAGGACTGTCTTGGTGTAGGTGCAGTTGGACGATACATGCTGTGGGGAATCCATATCCGACGCTTCTGCGCTGACGGGCTCGAAGATGGGCCAGCGTCACGGCTACGCCTGAGGGATCCCTGGTGTTCCTGAAGACCAGTCTCAACCTGAATAGCCTTGTTCACCAAGGTGGCGAAATCGGCAAAGTCATGAATGAGCAGTGCTAGCTTGATATCTGGGTGAAGTCCATCACGAAACTTTTCTTGCCTACGAGCACCAGTTGCAATGTCTTCTTCAGCGTATCGGGACAATTCCAAGAATTCCCGCTGATAAGCATCTACAGACTTGTTGCCTTGTGTGAGGTTACGGAACTCGCGCTTCTTCCTGTCCATGATTCCCTGAGGAATGAAGCGGGCACGGAAAGCGGCTTGGAAATCCGGCCAAGTGATGACCGTTCCAGCAGGTAGGGTACGCCTGTGGCTGTCCCACCATTGAGCAGCGGGACCCTTGAGGAAGAAGGATGCGAAGGTGACATAGCTGGCAGGGGCAACACTAGCAGACTCCATTTCATACGTGATGTCTCGGAGCCAGTCATCAGCATCAAGGGGCTGAGTTGAGCTGCGGTAGATTGTCGGTTGAGGCCCATGAAGTCCTGCAGAGTAACTGGGGTTGGCTGTTGATTCATGTTCGGACAAGGAAACTGAGCCATCATTCCTTCCATGAACTGGCGATTCAACTCAAACCGTTGCATCATTCCAGCAAAGAATTCAGGCGGTGGTGGATCGTTGGCACCATGACCACGACCAGCTGGTCTAACCATCCTACTAACATGTAACAGGGGGTAGTTCAGCATTGAGCATTTGCAAAGGCAAGGATCATTCATGACGAAAACATGCATAATGAAGGAGGTACGATGGATTCCACTTCGTAGTCGACACGACAGGTGTGTGTACTATTCAAGAGGCTATTCTAAGGAATAACTATGGCTTTATCCAACTTCGGGGTGAATGTGGTCACGGGATCCTAATGTTAGTAAATTCGTTTAACCCGAGTAGAAGAGAGTTCAGAGTCCCAGAGTATAGACGAGGAATAAAAGATCCTAATACCACCCAATAGCGACGTGGGCCCGTAAGCCACACAGCCAATGTTAGTAAAAGTTTTTCAGTGACTAGACTCAACTTCGGCCAAGGAGTTGGAAAGGGGGCTACCTACAGGCAGTCGGCTCTGATACCAACTTGTGACGCCCTCGATTCAATCGTACACTAATCATACACGCAAATGTGTACGATCAAGATCAGGGACTCACGGGAAGATATCACAACACAACTCTAGACACAAATTAAAATAATACAAGCTTTATATTACAAGCCAGGGGCCTCGAGGGCTCGAATACATAAGCTCGAAAACAAACGAGTCAGCGGAAGCAACAATATCTGAGTACAGACATGAGTTAAACAAGTTTGCCTTAAGAAGGCTAGCACAAAAGCATCTACGATCGAAAAGGCAAGGCCTCCTGCCTGGGCGCCTCCTAACTACTCCTGGTCGTTGGCGTCCTCCACGTAGTAGTAGGCACCCTCGGGGTTGTGGTAGTCGTCGTCAAAGGTGGCGTCTGGACCCTGGGCTCCGACATCTCTGGTTGCCACAACCGTAAAGAAGAAGAAAGGGGGAAAAGGGGGAGCAAAGCAACCGTGAGTACTCATCCAAAGTACTCGCAAGCAAGGATCTACACTACATATGCAACATTATCAAAGGGAGGGCTGTATATGTGGACTGGGCTGCAGAATGCTAGAAGAGAAGGGGAAAAGCCTAGCCTATCGAAGACTAGCTTCTTCTCGAACCCACCATCTTGCAGCAACAGGAGGGAGTAGAGTAGCATAAAGTAAAGTAGCAGTGGTGTTATCAACCTCGGCCGGAGATCCTTTCTCGACTCCCTGCGAGAAAGAAATCCCAGAGCCATACTATCCAGTTATCATCACAATCAAATCCTCATCACCATCCAGTTCTCATCACAAGTATCCAGTTCTAGTTGTATCGATCGGGATACAACTCCAAGTGTCCGTTACCGTAGGACAGGCTATCGATAGATGTTTTCTTCCCTGCAGGGGTGCACCAACTTACCCACCACGCTCGCTTAACTCCGCCCGGACACACTTTCTTGGGTCATGCCCGGCCTCGGCCAAACAATACGCCGCAACCCGACCTAGGCTTAATAGAGAGGTCGAGCACGCCGGACTAAACCTATGCCCCCAGGGGTCATGGGCCATCGCCCGGGAACTCTTGCACGTTGCGTGGGCGGCCGGTGAGCAGACCTAGCTACCTCCCTAAAAAGGCAGGAGCTTACCAGTCCAACCCGGCGCGCGCCGCTCCGTCGCTGACGTCTATTAAGCTTCGGCTGATGTACACGACGCAGAACGCCCATACTATGCCCACGTGATGGTTAGTGCTATCAGGCCAGAGGCCCCTCGGATCAAATATCCAAATCGTAGTGGATTAGGAACGCGCGGTAACAAGGAGAGACTCACGAAAGATGTGACCCCGTTGCCCCGTCTCGAGGACTTGTGGCAAGGGCTAAGAATGTCCGGCCACGCCTCGTAATTATATCTCGGGCACCTTCCAGGTCAACCCGACTCCACATCACTCACAATTATGCTCGCGCGGGCACCCCTCAGGGTCGACCCGTCTTTAGTAACATGGCTCAGTGTAAAGTCATAGTAACCATAGTAACTATGTGTTTAAACATCAAGGGGAAAACCCGAGGAATCACCCCTGGTGAATTCCACTCAATGTAATCACCAAGGTGAACGTAAGAGGAATCACCCCCGAGGTTCACACTTGAGGAGTTGCACGACAGAGTCATATCGGAAGTGGTTAAGGTGGAATCACCCTCGATGACCACGACCGAATAGCTACACTACAGGGTTAACATCAGAAGTGCTGTAGAGGTCTCACCCTCGGCACTCGATAGTAACCCAGCAGTGTCGAGCAACTAAGGGGAAAGTGATGTGCGGTGTCGGGGCCTGGTCTTCAATCCCGTTGATCGGGTCTTCAATGATGAAGTAGGGGCAACAAGGACAAGGTGGGGGTCACTGATGGATCACTAACCAACCTATACTAAACAATTTAGGATAAGCAGGTAAGGTACAATAACAGATACAAAAGCATGCTATGCATCAGAATAGGAGCATACAATAACAGTAGCAAAATCTAATGCAAGCATGAGAGAAAGGAATGGGCGATATCGGGATGATCAAAGGGGGGGCTTGCCTGGTTGCTCTGGCAAGGAGGGGTCGTCGTCGACGTAGTCGGTCACAGGGGCATCAGCATCGTCAACGGGGTCTACCGAAAAGAAGAGGGGGAGAAACAGTAAATACATAGCAAGCAAGTGCATACTAGGACAACAGGCAGAGCTAGACGTGTTCTAACGTGGTGCGACACGATACCGACGAGGGCGGAAGTCAACCGGGAATGTTTTCCCGGTTCCGGACCTGTGTCAGACAGATGACCGGAGGGGGAAAGTTCCGTGTTCAGCATGCTAGGGGCATGTGACAGATGAACAGACCGCGTATTCGGATTCCTTGGATTTTTCTGAGCAACTTTCATATAGAAAACATTTTCATCCGAGTTACGGTTTATTTTCTATGAATTTTCAAAGATTAAAGCATTTTCAGAAACTATTAAAAAAACAGAAAAGGAATATTGCATCAGCATGACGTCATAGTGACATCAACAGTCAACAGGACGGCTGACCGGTCAAAACTGACATGGGGGACCCATCTGTCATAGACAGTGGGTTAAACAGGGTTTAAACTAATCTAAATTTAGTTAGTAAAACTACTGGGCCCACCTGTCAGTGTCTAATTAACTAAACTAATTAGTTTTAATTTTTAGAATCTTTTAGTTAGAGGATTAAGTGGTGGGACCCGCACGTCAGTGGCTGGGGCCTGCCCAGTCAGCATAGTTGACCAGGTCAACTGGTCAACAGGGGACCAGGGGCCCCACTGGCAGTGACCCGGGGGGTGGCCCCAGGTGTGCCACGTCGGCGGCCGGCGCCGGAGACAACTCCGGCGACCAAAAACGCGGCGGAGCTCGCCGGACTTGGCCGGAAGAACGCTACAGCGCTCCGTTCGGGGCATGCTTAGGCTCGTTTGGACGAGCGTTCAACGCCGCATCCATCTACGGGAGCGGTGCGGTCGTAAACAGCCGGAAGCTATGGCGGCGAGTGGCGGAGCGGACGCCGGAGTTCGGCCCTCGCGCGAACTGCGGCTGGAGGGCACGGGAGGACTACTGGGAAGGCTCTACGGGGTCCTGGCGAGTCCCAGAGCACGGTGGCGAGGTCGGGTGAGCACGACATTGACGACAACGACGGTGACGAGCACGGCGGCGGAGGCGCGCTATGGCCAGGACGGTAGCTACGGCTAGGGGCGCGGTGAGGCGAGGAAGGAGAGGGGAGAGGACGGAGTGGACCTCACCGAGCGGTCAAGAAAGACCCTTGGTGGCTTAGGAGCAGCAGAGTTCGCCGGGGAGGAAGGGGATCGTCAGCGGACGTCGAGGAAGAAGACGACTCGATCCGTGGCCTGCGGTGCTCCTCGAGCTCGATGGCGAGGCGTAGTCGAGGTAGAGGTCATCGGCGCGTCTCGTGGACGTGCTGGCGAGGCGCGGGGTGGCCGGTGGCCGCGGCTATGGCACAGCCATGGCGACGGTGGCGCTCGGTGGTGGACGGGGAACAAGGGGAGAGGCAACGAGCAGGCGGAGAGGGTGAGGGGAATCTAGGAGTGGGTGGAGGTAGGTGGGGAAGGTCTCGAGGAGCCGGAGGGGGAGGCTCTTATCCACCCGCGGCATTGCCGGCGAGGTGGTCGGGCGGCGACGAGCCCCTGTAGCGGTGCGCACCGGGGGAACAGGAGGGAGGGGAGAGCGACCGGGGAGGGGGCATGGGCCGGCCTAGCTAGGCCAGCTAGCGCGGGTGGGCCGAAGCCCAAGTGGGGCAGGGGCTTTCTCTCCCCTCTGCTTTTTCCTTTTCTCCTTTTCTTTTCTCTTTTTTTAGCAACTTTTGCCTCTGCTTTTAGCCACTATTGACTTTACAAAAATTATGCCACTGGCCAAAACAATTTCAAATAATGATTGGGCACTGCCAAAAAAAGATTGTGAGGCTTTAGAAATAGTTTGCCATTTTTATAAATTAAAAAGGCATTTAATTTATTGCTTAGGTCACTGTTTTAAGTAGTTTAGGCCACTTAAACCCTTTGCAAAAAAATGTTGGTTCACCACCAATATTAGTTGTGGATTATTTGGCACATGATGAACATTTTTGTGTTCATGTTTGAGCATTTTGAATTTCACTCATAACTTTAAATTGAATTCAACTGGAATGTGAAAGAGTATGAGACAAAAATGATCAGGCACATGTTTAGCAAAACAATTAACTTAACCCCAGGGGTTACTGTAGCATCATTACACCGGGGGTGTTACAATGGTAGCCCTGAGGAATTTGATAGTCAAATTTCCGACCGTTGCTGTGCTATGCGCCAGCTGTCCCAAAATACCTTCCCACCTGACGGTCATATCATTGAAGGGCATTTATGTCTTATCATGTCGGGCTGCTCCCTAGGCTATAAATAGCCCCCCCCTACAACCACTAGCTGGTTGGCTCCTCCGAGAGAAACTGACACTTGTCATTTGAGAGCATCCCATCCTCCGAGGACTCTGAGAAAAATCATCAAGTGAGGAAAACCCAAACCCAAACACCTACAAATCCAAAGTGATTGAGCATCACTGAAGAGATTGATCCTGCGTGGATCTGACACTTGTTACCTTTGAAGACTGTGCATCTTCCAGACGGTTAGGCGTCATGGTCTAGAGCATCCAATAGGAAATTGTGGATCGCCGAGTGACCGAGTTTGTGAAGGTTTGGAAGTCACCTGAAGACTTACCATGAGTGATTGGGTGAGGTCTGTGTGACCTTAGCTCAAGGGGAAAATGGTGAGGACTAAGTGTCCTGAACTACGTGTTCGGGACTGGGTGTCCGGGACTGTGTTTCCTCAGGTTTTAATACCTAGCCGCCCTAACCAGACGTACAACTGTCACAGCAGTTTGAACTAGTCTACCAAATCATTGTCTTCACCAAGCTTACTAGTTCTATTTCCTCAACCCTTCCATTTCCTCATTACCGTGTTGCGTGCTTGTTCATATCTGTTTGAAGACTTTGACTGAAGACTTTCTCAATTTCTTCAGTCTGTTTGTCTTCATCCTGTTTTATCCTGTGTTTACGCTTTCTGTGCTTGTTTTCATTTCATCATGAAGACCATGCTTATGTTCTGTTATGTTTACATCTGAGTACCTATTCCGCCGCAAGTAGTTCTTCTCTTAGGAATTTCCTCACCCTGAAATTCCTCAGTGAAGAATTCATAAAAATCGCCTATTCACCCCCCTCTAGTCGACTTAACGCACTTTCACTAATCTTAGCAACTGAACCAGTATCAAATACCCTGGGGTTACTATGAACACTAGTAAAGTACACATCAATAACATGTATATCAAATATACTTTTGTTCACTTTGCCATCCTTCTTATCCGCCAAGTATTTGGGGTAGTTCTACTTCAAGTGACCATTCCCTTTGCAGTAGAAGTACTCAGTTTTAGGCTTAGGTCTAGCTTTGGGCTTCTTCACGGGATTGGCAACTTGCTTGCCATTCTTCTTGAAGTTCCCTTTCTTTCCCTTGCCTTTTACTTGAAACTAGTGGTCTTGTCAACCATCAACACTTGATGCTTTTTCTTGATTTCTACCTTCGCCAATTTCAGCATCGCGAAGAGCTTGGGAATCATTTCTGTTATCCCTTGCATATTATAGTTCATCACGAAGTTCTAGTAACTTGGCGATAGTGACTAGAGAACTCTGTCGATCACTATCTTATTTGGAAGATTAACTCTCACTTGATTCAAGTGATTGTAGTACTTAGACATTCTGAGCACATGCTCACTAGCTGAGCTATTCTCCTCCATCTTATAGGCAAAGTACTTGTCAGAGGTATCATACCTCTTAACACGGGCATGAGTCTGAAATACCAATTTCAGCTATTGGAACATCTCATATGCTCTGTGGCGTTCAAAACGTTTTTGAAGTCCCGGTTCTAAGCCGTAAAGTATGGCGCACTAAACTATAAAGTAGTCATCATACCGAGCTTGTCAAACATTCATAACGTCTGTATCTGCTCCTGCAAAAGGTCCATCACCTAGTGGTGCATCAAGGACATAATTCTTCTGTGCAGCAATGAGGATAATTCTCAGATCTCGAAGCTAGTCCGCATCATTGCTACTAACATATTTCAACATAGTTTTCTCTAGGAAAATATCATAAATAAAACGGGGAAGCTATACGCGAGCAATTGATCTACAACATAGATATGCAAATACTATCAGGACCGAGTTCATGATAAATTTAAGTTCAATTAATCATATTACTTAAGAACTTCCACTTAGATAGACATCCCTCTAGTCCTCTAAATGATCACGTGATCCATATCAATTAAACCATGTCCGATCATCACGTGAGATGGAGTAGTTTTCAATGGTGAACATCACTATGTTGATCATATCTACTATATGATTCACGCTCGACCTTTCGGTCTTAGTGTTCCGAGGCCATATCTGCATATGCTAGGCTCGTCAAGTTTAACCTGAGTATTCTTCTTGTGCAAAACTGGCTTGCACCCGTTGTATGTGAACGTAGAGCTTATCACACCCGATCATCACGTGGTGTCTCGGCACGACGAACTATAGCAACAGTGCATACTCAGGGAGAACACTTGTACCTTGAAATTTAGTGAGAGATCATCTTATAATGCTACTGCCATACTAAGCAAAATAAGATGCATAAAGGATAAACATCACATGCAATCAATATAAGTGATATGATATGGCATCATCTTGTGCCTTTGATCTCCATCTCCAAAGCACCGTCATGATCACCATCGTCACCGGCTTGACACCTTGATCTCCATTGTAGCATCATTGTCGTCTCACCAACTATTGCTTCTAAGACTATCGCTACCGCTTAGTGATAAAGTAAAGCAATTATATGGCGATTGCATTTCATACAATAAAGCGACAACCATATGGCTCCTGCCAGTTGTCGATAACTGTGTTACAAAACATGATCATCTCATACAATAATTTATATAATCACGTCTTGACCATATCACATCACAAACATGCCCAGCAAAAACAAGTTAGACGTCCTCTACTTTGTTATTGCAAGTTTTACGTGGCTGCGACGGGCTTAGCAAGAACCATTCTTACCTTCGCATCAAAAACCACAATGCGGTATAGTAATTGATTTTTGATCTTCAGAAAGAACCCTGTTCATTGAATCCGATTCAACTAAAGTTGGGGAAACTGACACCCACCAGACACGTGTGTGCAAAGCATGTCGGTAGAACCAGTCTCATGAACATGGTCATGTAATACCGTCGAATCAAGAAACATCTAGTGACGGCAAGCAATATGTATATACCCACGCCCACAACTCCTTTGTGTTCTACTCGTGCATATAACATCTACGCATAGACCTGGCTCGGATGCCACTATTGGGTAACGCAGTATTTCAAACAAATTTCCTACGATCATGCAGGATCTATCTACGAGATGCATAGCAACGAGAGGGGAGAGTGTGTCTACATACCCTCATAGACCGAAAGTGGAAGCATTGAGTAACGCGGTTGATGTAGTCGAACGTCTTCATGATCCAACCGATCAAGTACCGAATGCACGGCACCTCCGCGATCTGCACACGTTCAGCTCGGTGACGTCCCTTGAACTCTAGATCCAGCTGAGGCCGAGGGAGAGTTTCGTCAGCACGACGGCGTGTTGACAGTGATGATGAAGTCACCGACGCATGTCTTCGTCTAAGCACTACGACAATATGACCGAGGTGGAAATCTGTGGGAGGGGGACACCGCACACGGCTAAGAAATCAACTTGTGTGTCTAAGGGGTGCCCCACTCCCCCGTATATAAAGGAGGGGAGGAGGAGGAGGGCCAGCCACAAGGGGCGCGCCCAAAGGGGGGATTCCTGCTCCTAGTAGGAGTAGGTTTCCCCGTTTCCTAGTCCAATTAGGAGAAGAAGGAAGGAGAGGAGAGGGGGAAGGAAAGAGGGGGGCGCCGCCCCCTCCCTAGTCCAATTCGGACCAGCCCATGGGGGGCGGCCACCCCTTGAGGCTCTTCTCCTTTCCCGTATGGCCCATTAAGGCCCACTACTTCCTCCGGCGAATTCCCTCAACTCTCCGGTACTCCGAAAAATACCCGAATCACTCGGGTCCTTTCCGATGTCCAAATATAGCCTTCCAATATATCGATCTTTACTCTCGACCATTTTGAGACTCCTCGTCATGTCCGTGATATCATCCGGTACTCCGAACAACCTTCGGTACATCAAATTGAAGGAAATATGCCCTAGAGGCAATAATAAAGTCATTATTTATTTCCTTATATCATGATAAATGTTTATTATTCATGCTAGAATTGTATTAACTGGAAACATAATACATGTGTGAATACGTAGACAAACAAAGTGTCACTAGTATGCCTCTATTTGACTAGCTCGTTGATCAAAGATGGTTATGTTTCCTAACCATAGACATGAGTTGTCATTTGATTAACGGGATCACATCATTAGGAGAATGATGTGATTGACTTGACCCATTCCGTTAGCATAGCACTTGATCGTTTAGTTTGTTGCTATTGCTTTCTTCATGACTTATACATGTTCCTATGACTATGAGATTATGCAACTCCCGTTTACCGGAGGAACACTTTGTGTGCCACCAAACGTCACAACGTAACTGGGTGATTATAAAGGTGCTCTACAGGTGTCTCCAAAGGTACTTGTTGGGTTGGCGTATTTCGAGATTAGGATTTGTCACTCTGATTGTCGGAGAGGTATCTCTGGGCCCACTCGGTAATGCACATCACTATAAGCCTTGCAAGCATTGCAACTAATGAGTTAGTTGCGGGATGATGTATTACGGAACGAGTAAAGAGACTTGCCGGTAACGAGATTGAACTAGGTATTGAGATACCGACGATCGAATCTCGGGCAAGTAACATACCGATGACAAAGGGAACAACGTATGTTGTTATGCGGTCTGACCGATAAAGATCTTCGTATAATATGTAGGAGCCAATATGGGCATCCAGGTCCCGCTATTGGTTATTGACAAGAGAGGTGTCTCGGTCATGTCTACATAGTTCTCGAACCCGTAGGGTCCGCACGCTTAACGTTCGTTGATGATATAGTACTATATGAGTTATGTATGTTGATGACCGAATGTTGTTCGGAGTCCGGGATGAGATCACGGACATGACGAGGAACTCCGGAATGGTCCGAAGATAAAGTTTGATATATGGGATAGTAGTGTTTGATCTCCGGAAGGGGTTCCGGATGTTTCCCGAAATGTTTGGGCAGGAGAACACTTTATCTGGGCCAAAAGGGAAAGCCCACGAGGCTTTTGGAAAGTGCAAAAAGAAGTTTTGCGGAGACCAGAGGCTAGACGCCAGGAACCCTAGCGTCTAGGGGGTAGATTCCGGGAACCCTGGAGTCTAGCCCTGGAGTCCGAGAAGGACTCTTGCCTTTCGGGTGAAACTGACTTTGAGGAGGCTTTTACTCCAAGTTTCGACCCCAGGGCCCAACATATAAATAAAGGGGTAGGGCTAGCACCAAAGACACATCAAGAAATACCAAGCCATGTGCCGGCAACCCCGTCCCCTCTAGTTTATCCTCCGTCATAGTTTTCGTAGTGCTTAGGCGAAGCCCTGCGGAGATTGTTCTTCACCAACACCGTCACCATGCCGTCGTGCTGCCGGAACTCATCTACTACTTCACCCCTCTTGCTGGATCGAGAAGGCGAGGACGTCACCGAGCCGAACGTGTGCAGAACTCGGAGGTGTCGTGCTTTCGGTACTTGGATCGGTCGGACGTGAAGACGTACGACTACATCAACCGCGTTGATATAAAGCTTCCGCGAACGGTCTACAAGGGTACGTATACAACACTCTCCCCTCTCATTGCTATGCATCACCATGATCTTGCGTGTGCGTAGGAATTTTTTTGAAATTACTACGTTCCCCAACAGTGGCATCCGAGCCTAGGTTTTATGCGTTGATGTTGTGCACGAGTAGAACACAAGTGAGTTGTGGGCGATATAAGTCATACTGCTTACCAGCATGTCATACTTTGGTTCGGTGGTATTGTTGGATGAAGCGTCCCGGACCGACATTACGCGTACGCTTACGCGAGACTGGTTCTACTGACGTGCTTTGCACACAGGTGGCTGGCGGGTGTCAGTTTCTCCAACTTTAGTTGAACCAAGTGTGGCTACGCCCGGTCCTTGCGAAGGTTAAAACAGCACCAACTTGACAAACTATCGTTGTGGTTCTGATGCGTAGGTAAGAATGGTTCTTGCTTAAGCCCGTAGCAGCCACGTAAAACTTGCAACAACAAAGTAGAGGACGTCTAACTTGTTTTTGCAGGGCATGTTGTGATGTGATATGGTGAAGACATGATGCTAAATTTTATTGTATGAGATGATCATGTTTTGTAACCGAGTTATCGGCAACTGGCAGGAGCCATATGGTTGTCGCTTTATTGTATGCAATGCAATCATGCTGTAATGCTTTACTTTATCACTAAGCGGTAGCGATAGTCATGGAAGCAAAGGTTGGCGAGACGACAATGATGCTACGATGGAGATCAAGGTGTCGCACCGGTGATGATGGTGATCATGACGGTACTTCGGAGATGGAGATCACAAGTACAAGATGATGATGGCCACATCATATCACTTATATTGATTGCATGTGATGTTTATCTTTTATGCATCTTATCTTGCTTTGATTGACGGTAGCATTATAAGATGATCTCTCACTAAATTTCAAGATAAAAGTGTTCTCCCTGAGTATGCACCGTTGCCAAAGTTCGTCGTGCCCAGACACCACGTGATGATCGGGTGTGATAAGCTCTACGTCCATCTACAACGGGTGCAAGCCAGTTTTGCACATGTAGAATACTCAGGTTAAACTTGACGAGCCTAGCATATGCAGATATGGCCTCGGAACACTGAGACCGAAAGGTCGAGCGTGAATCATATAGTAGATATGATCAACATATTGATGTTCACCATTGAAAGCTACTCCATTTCACGTGATGATCGGTTATGGTTTAGTTGATTTGGATCACGTGATCACTTAGAAGATTAGAGGGATGTCTTTCTAAGTGGGAGTTCTTAAGTAATATGATTAATTGAACTTTAATTTATCATGAACTTAGTCCTGGTAGTATTAGCATATCTATGTTCTAGATCAATAGCTCGCGTTTAGTTCCCCTGTTTTATTTTTGATATGTTCCTAGAGAAAACTAAGTTGAAAAATGTTAGTAGCAATGATGCGGATTGGATCCGTGATCTGAGGTTTATCCTCATTGCTGCACAGAAGAAATATGTCTTTGATGCACCGCTAGGTGACAAACCTATTGCAGGAGCAGATGCAGATGTTATGAACATTTGGCTAGCTCAATATGATGACTACTTGATAGTTTAGTGCACCATGCTTAAACGGCTTAGAATCGGGACTTCAAAGACGTTTTGAACGTCATGGACCATATGAGATGTTCCAGGAGTTGAAGTTAATATTTCAAGCAAATACCCGAGTTGAGAGATATGAAGTCTCCAACAAGTTCTATAGCTAAAAGATGGAGGAGAATAGCTCAAGCAGTGAGCATGTGCTCAGATTGTCTGGGTACTACAATCGCTTGAATCAAGTGGGAGTTAATCTTCCAGATAAAATAGTGATTGACAGAATTCTCTAGTCACCATCACCAAGTTAGTAGAACTTCGTGATGAACTATGATATGCAAGGGATAACAGAAACGATTCCCAAGCTCTTCGTAATGCTAAAATCGACAAAGGTAGAAATCAAGAAAAATATCAAGTGTTGATGGTAGACAAGACCACTAGTTTCAAGAAAAGGGAAA
Organism: Triticum aestivum; assembly: GCF_018294505.1. Lineage (NCBI taxonomy): Eukaryota > Viridiplantae > Streptophyta > Magnoliopsida > Poales > Poaceae > Triticum > Triticum aestivum. The sequence goes on along the minus strand of NC_057794.1, from coordinate 104,235,602 downwards.
AGGGAAGAAGGGGAACTTCAAGAAGAACGGCAAACAAGTTGCTGCTCAAGTGAAGAAGCCCGAGTCTGGTCCTAAGCCTGAGACTAAGTGCTTCTACTGCAAAGGGACTGGTCACTGGAAGCGGAACTGCCCCAAGTATTTGGCGGATAAGAAGGATGGCAAAGTGAACAAAGGTATATTTGATATACAGATTATTGATGTGTATTTTACTAGTGTTCGTAGCGACCCCTCGGTATTTGATACTGGTTCAGTTGCTAAGAGTAGTAACTCGAAATGAGAGTTGCAGAATGAACAGAGACTAGTTAAGGGTGAAGTGGCGATGTGTGTTGGAAGTGGTTCCAAGATTGATATGATCATCATCGCACACTCCCTATACTTTTGGGATTAGTGTTGAACCTAAATAAGTGTTATTAGGTGTTTGCGTTGAGCATGAATATGATTTGATCATGTTTATTGCAATACGGTAATTCATTTAAGTAAGAGAATAAATTGTTGTTCTGTTTACATGAATAAAACCTTATATGGTTACACACCCAATGAAAATGGTTCGTTGGATCTCGATCATAGTGATACACATATTCATAATATTGAAACCAAAAGATGCAAAGTTAATAATGATGGTGCAATTTATTTGTGGCACTGCCGTTTAGGTTATATTGGTGTAAAGCGCGTGAAGAAAATCCATGCTGATGGGCTTTTGGAATCACTTGATTATGAATCAATTGATGCTTGCGAACCATGCCTCATGGGCAAGATGACTAAGACTCCGTTCCCTGGAACAATGGAGCGAGCAACTGACTTATTGGAAATAATACATATTGATGTATGCGGTCCGATGAGTGTTAAGGCTCACGGCAAGTATCGTTATTTTCTGACCTTCACAGATGATTTGAGCAGATATGGGTATATATACTTAATGAAACACAAGTCTAAAACATTTGAAAAGTTCAAAGAATTTCAGAGTGAAGTGGAGAATCATCGTGACAAGAAAATAAAGTTTCTACGATCTGATCGCAGAGACAAATATTTGAGTTACGAGTTTGGTCTTCAATTAAAACAATATGGAATAGTTTCACAAAATCGTGCCACCTGGAACACCATAGCTTAATGGTGTGTCCAAACGTCATAACCGTACTATTATTGGATATAGTGCAATCTATGATGTTTCTTACCGATTAACCACTATAGTTTTGAGGTTATGCATTAGAGACAGCTACATTCACGTTAAATAGGGCACCATCTAAATCCGTTGAGACGACTGTTGGAAATATGCCCTAGAGGCAATAATAAATTAGTTATTATTATATTATATTTCATTGTTCATGATAATCGTTTATTATCCATGCTAGAATTGTATTGATAGGAAACTCAGATACATGTGCGGATACATAGACAACACCATGTCCCTAGTAAGCCTCTAGTTGACTAGCTCGTTGATCAATAGATGGTTATGGTTTCCTGACCATGGACATTGGATGTCGTTGATAACGGGATCACATCATTAGGAGAATGATGTGATGGACAGGACCCAATCCTAAGCCTAGCACAAGATCGTGTAGTTTGTATGCTAAAGCTTTTCTAATGTCAAGTATCATTTCCTTAGACCATGAGATTGTGCAACTCCCGGATACCGCAGGAGTGCTTTGGGTGTGCCAAACGTCACAACGTAACTGGGTGGCTATAAAGGTGCACTACGGGTATCTCTGAAAGTGTCTGTTGGGTTGGCACAAATCAAGACTGGGATTTGTCACTCCGTGTAACGGAGAGGTATCTCTGGGCCCACTCGGTAGGACATCATCATAATGTGCACAATGTGACCAAGGAGTTGATCACGGGATGATGTGTTATGGAACGAGTAAAGAGACTTGCCAGTAATGAGATTGAATGAGGTATGGGGATACCGACGATCGAATCTCGGGCAAGTAACATACCGATAGACAAAGGGAACTGAATACGGGATTGATTGAATCCCCGACATCGTGGTTCATCCGATGAGATCATCGTGGAACATGTGGGAGCCAACATGGGTATCCAGATCCTGCTGTTGGTTATTGGCCGGAGAGGTGTCTCGGTCATGTCTGCATGGTTCCCGAACCCGTAGGGTCTACACACTTAAGGTTCAGTGACGCTAGAGTTGTTATGGGGAATAGTATGTGGTTACCGAAGGTAGTTCGGAGTCCCGGATGAGATCCCGGATGTCACGAGGAGTTCCAGAATGGTCCGGCGGTGAAGATCGATATATTGGACGAAGGGTATTGGAGTCCGGAAGTGTTCCGGAGGTACCAGGCTATGGCCAGCATGACCGAAAGGTGTTTCGGGAGCCCCGGCAAGTGTTGGAGGGCCTCATGGGCCAAAGGGGAAGGGGCAAACCAGGACACTAAGGGTTGGTGCGCCCCCCACACCCTTTCCCACGTTACTTGGGGAGGTGGGGCGCCTCCACCTGGCTTGGGAGGCAAGCCTCCACCTGCTTGGCTTGGGGGGCAAGTCTCCCTAGGATTTTCCCTAGGGAGATCCAATCTGCCTAGCCGCCGCCCCCTAGGGGAAACCCTAGGGCGCCTCCCCCTCCCCCCTTGCCCCTATATATAGTGGAGGGGTGGGAGGGCAGCCGCGACCTCTTCCCTGGCGCAGCCCTCCCTCCTCCTACCTTCTCCTCCTCCTCCATGGTGCTTGGCGAAGCCCTGCCGGAGAACCACAAGCTCCTCCACCACCACGCCGTCGTGCTGTTGGACTTCTCCCTCAACTTATCCTCTCCCCTTACTGGATCAAGAAGGAGGAGACGTCCCCGGGCTGTACGTGTGTTGAACGCGGAGGCGCCGTCCGTTCGGCGCTTGATCGGATCTTCCGCGATTTGAATCGATGTGAGTACGACTCCATTAACCGCGTTCTTGTAACGCTTCCGTGTCGCGATCTACAAGGGTATGTAGATGCACTCCCCTTCCTCTCGTTGCTAGATTACTCCATAGATTGATCTTGGTGATGCGTAGACAATTTTTAATTTCTGCTATGATCCCCAACAGTGGCATCATGAGCTAGGTCTATGCGTAGTTTCTATGCACGAGTAGAACACAAGTTGTTGTGGGTGTCGATTTTGTCAATTTACTTGCCGTTACTAGTCTTATCTTGATTTGGCGGCATCGTGGGATGAAGCGGCCCGGACCGACCTTACACATACTCTTACGTGAGACTGGTTCCACCGACTGACATGCACTAGTTGCATAAGGTGGCTAGCGGGTGTCTGTCTCTCCCACTTTAGTCGGATCGGATTCGATGAAAAGGGTCCTTATGAAGGGTAAATAGAAATTGGCATATCACGTTGTGGTTTTGGTGTAGGTAAGAAACGTTCTTGCTAGAAACCTATAGCAGCCACGTAAAAACTTGCAACAACAATTAGAGGACGTCTAACTTGTTTTTGTAGCATATGCCTTGTGATGTGATATGGGCAAAAGGATGTGATGAATGATATATGTGATGTATGAGATTGATCATGTTCTTGTAATAGGAATCACGACTTGCATGTCGATGAGTATGACAACCGGCATGAGCCATAGGAGTTGTCTTAATTTATTTATGACCTGCGTGTCAACTTAAACGTCATGTAATTACTTTACTTTATTGCTAAAGCGTTAGCCATAGTAGTAGAAGTAATAGATGATGAGACAACTTCAAGAAGACACGATGATGGAGATCATGGTGTCATGCCGGTGACAATGATGATCATGGAGCCCCAAAGATGGAGATCAAAAGGAGCAAATGATATTGGCCATATCATGTCACTATTTGATTGCATGTGATGTTTATCATGTTTTACATCTTATTTGCTTAGAACGACGGTAGCTTAAATAAGATGATCCCTCGTAATAATTTCAGGAAAGTGTTCCCCCTAACTGTGCACCGTTGCGAAGGTTCGTTGTTTCGAAGCACCACGTGATGATCTGGTGTGATAGATTCTAACGTTCGAATACAACGGGTGTAAGCCAGATTTACACACGCAATACACTTAGGTTGACTTGACGAGCCTAGCATGTACAGACATGGCCTCGAAACACAGAAGACCGAAAGGTCGAACATGAGTCGTATAGAAGATACGATCAACATGAAGATGTTCACCGATGATGACTAGTCCATCTCACGTGATAATCGGACACGGCCTAGTTGACTCGGATCATGTATCACTTAGATGACTAGAGGGATGTCTATCTGAGTGGGAGTTCATTAAATAATTTTATTAGATGAACTTAATTATCATGAACATAGTCTAAATTGTCTTTGCAAATATGTTGTAGATAAATAGCTCACGTTGTAGCTCCCTGTTTCAATACATTCCTAGAGAAAGACCAAGTTGAAAGATATTGTAAGCAATGATGTGGACTGGGTCTGTAGTCCGAGGAGTGTCCTCACTGCTACACAGAAGGCTTACGTCTTTGATGCACCGCTCGATGTGCAAACCCCTACAACGTCATCTGTGGATGTTGTGAACACCTAACAGACACATCCTGATGACTACTTGATAGTTTAGTGCACCATACTTTATGGCTTAGAATCGGGATTCCAATGACGTTTTGAACGCCATAAGACATATGAGATGTTCCAAGTGCTGAATTGGGATTTCAGGCTCATGCCCATGTTGATAGGTATGAGACCTCTGACAAGTTCTTTTGCCAACAAGATGGAGGAGAATAGCTCAGCTAGTGAGCATGTGCTCAGAATGTCTGGGTGTTGCAATCACTTAAATCAAGTGGGAGTTAAACTTCCAGATAAGATAGTGATTGGTAGAGTTCTCTAGCCACTATCACTAAGCTACTAGATCTTCGTGATGAACTATGACATGCAAGGGATGGAGTTGATCCCGGAGATGTTCGCGGTGCTTAAGACCGCAAAAGGTAGAAATCAAGAAGGAGCATCAAGTGTTGATGGTTTAACAAGACCACTGGTTTCAAGAAGGGCAAGGGCTAGAAGGGAAACTTCATGGATGGCAAACCAGTTGCCGCTCCAGTGAAGGAACCCAAGGTTGAACCCAAACCCGAGACTAAGTGCTTCTATTGTAAGGGGAACGGTCACTGGTAGCAGAATTACCCCAAATGCATGGTAGATAAGAAGGCTGGAAACTTCAACAAAGTATATACGTGTTATTAATGTGTACCTCACTAGTACTCCTGGTAGCAGCTGGGTATTGGATACCGGTTCAGTTGCTGTTATTGGTGACTTGAAGCAAAAGCTACGGACTAAACGGAGACTGGCTAAGGGCGAGGTGACGATGTGTGTTGGAAGTGTTTCCAAAGTTGATGAGATCACCATCGCACGCTCCATCTGCCTTCGGGATTAGTATTGAACCTAGATAAATGTTATCAGGTGTCTACGTTGAGCATGAATATGATTAGATCATGTTCATTGCAATACAGTTATTCATTTAAGTTAGAGAATACTGGTTATTCTGTTTACATGAATAATACCTTTCATGGTCATGTACCCTATGTGAATGGTTCATTGAATCTCGGTCGTGGTAATACACATGTTCACGCCAAAAGATGTAGAGTTAATAATGATAGTACCACTTTCTTGTGGCACTGCCGCTTAGGTCATATTGGCGTAAGATGCATGAAGAAACTCCATATCGATGGATGTTTGGAGTCACTTGATTTTGAATCGCTTGACACATGTGAGCCATGCCTCATGGGCAGGATGACTAAAACCCCGTTTTCAGGTACAATGAAACGGGCAAGTGACTTGTTGGAAATCATACATGCTGACCCGTGCGATCTAATGAGAATTGAAGCGTGCAGTGGATATCGCTATTTTCTCATCTTCACTGACGATTTGGGTAGATATAGGTATATTTACTTAATGAAGCACAAGTCTGAAACGTTTGAAAAGTTCAAGCGATTTCAGAGTGAAGTTAAGAATCATCATAACAAGAGGATCATGTTCCTACGATCTGATCAAAAGGGGATTTTCTGAGTTATGAGTTTGGCAATCACTTAAGACATTGTGGAATTGTTTCGCAGTTGAAGCTACCTGGAACACCACAGCGTAATGGTGTGTCCAGATGTCATAATCGAACCTTATGAGATATGGTGCGATCTATGATGTCTCTTACTGATCTACCGCTATTATTTTGAGGTTATGCATTAGAGACAGCTGCATTCACTTTAGATAGGACACCATATAAGTCCGTTGAGATGACGTCGTATGAACATTGGTTTGGCAAGAAACCAAAAAAGTTGTCATTTCTTAATGTTTGGGGCTGCGATGCTTAAGGCTTTAGCTGGAGAAGCTCGAACCCAAAAGCGGACAAACACATCTTCATAGGATACCCAAAGGTGATAGTTGGGTATACCTTCTATCTCAGATCTGAGGGCAAATTGTTTGTCGCTAAGAACGGGTCCTTTCTCGAGAAGGAGTTTCTCTCGAAAGAATTGAGTGGGAGGAAGATAGAACTTGATGAGGTTGTCGAACCTTTATTTCAACCAGAAAGTGATGCAACACAGAAAGATGTTTTCTGTGGCGCCTACGTCTGTTGAATAGGAAGTTAATGATAGTGATCATGAAGCTTCGGATCAAGTTGCTATCGAACCTCGTAGGTCGACAAGGATATGTACTACTCCTGAGTGGTACGGTAATCCTGTCTTAGATATCATGTTGTTAGACAACAATGAACCTACAAGCTATGGAGAAGCGATGGTGGGCCCGTATTCCGACAAATGGTTAGAAGCCATGAAATCCGAGATAGGATCCATGTATCAGAAAAAAGTATGGACTTTGGTGGACTTGCCCGATGATTGGCGGGCCATTGAGATAAATGGATCTTTAAGAAGAAGACGGACGTGGGCGGTAATGTTACCGTCTATGAAGCTCGACTTGTGGGAAAGAGTCTTTTCACAAGTTCAAGGAGTTGAGTACGATGAGAATTTCTCATCCGTAGCGATGCTTAAGTCCGTCGGAATCATGTTAGCATTAGCTGTATTTTTCGATTATGAAATCTGACAGATGGATGTCAAAACAAGTTTTCTTACCGGTTTTCGCAAGAAAGAGTTGTATGTGATACAATCAAAGTTTTGTCGATCCTAAGGATGCTAAAAGGTATGCTGGCTCCAGCGATCCTTCTATGGACTAGAGCAAGCATCTCGGAGTCAGAATATATGCTTTGATGGAGTGATCAAAGCTTTTAGGTTTATACGATGTTTGCTAGAAACTTGTATTTACAAGAAAGTGAGTGGGAGCACTACAACATTTCTGATAAGTATATGTGGATGACATATTGTTGATCCGAAATAATGTAGAATTTCCGGAAAGCATAAACGGTTGTTTGAAGAGTGTTTTTCAAAGGAAGACCTGGATAAAGCTGCTTACATATTGGGCATCAAGATCTATAGAGATAGATCAAAACGCCTGATGATACTTTCAAAGAACGCACACCTTGACATGTTTTTGAAGGAGTTCAAAATAGATCAGTCAAAGAAGGGGTTCTTACCTGAGTTGTAAGGTGTGAAGTTGAGTAAGACTCAAAGCTTGACCACGGCAGAAGAAAGAGAAAGGACGAAGGTCGTCCCCTATGCTTTTGTCATAGGCTCTATACGGTATGCCATGCTGAGTACCGCACCAGATGTGTGCCTTGCCACATGTCTAGCAAGAGGGTACAAAGGTGATCTAGGAGTAGATCACCAGATAGCGGTCAAAATTATCCTTACAAGAATAAGGAAATGTTTCTCGGTTATGGAGGTGATAAAGAGTTTGACGTAAAGAGTTACGTCGATGCAAGCTTAACACCTATCCGGATAGCTCTAAGTAGAGATACTGGATACGTATAATGGAGCAACAATTTGGAATAGCTCCAAGTGGAACGTGGTAGCAGCATCTACGATATGACATAAAGTTTTGCGAAATACATAGGGATCTGAATATGGCAAGACCCGTTGACTACAACCTCTCTCACAAGCATAACATGATCAAACCCAAAACTCATTGAGTGTTAATCGCATAGTGATGTGAACTAGATTAGTGACTCTAGTAAACTCTTTGAAAGTTGGTCACATGGCGACGTGACCTGCGAGTGTTAATCACATGGCGATGTGAACTAGATTATTGACTCTAGTGCAAGTGGGAGACTGTTGGAAATATGCCCTATAGGCAATAATAAATTAGTTATTATTATATTATATTTCATTGTTCATGATAATCGTTTATTATCCATGCTAGAATTGTATTGATAGGAAACTCAGATACATGTGTGGGACATAGACAACACCATGTCCCTAGTAAGCCTCTAGTTGACTAGCTCGTTGATCAATAGATGGTTATGGTTTCCTGACCATGGACATTGGATGTCGTTGATAACGGGATCACATCATTAGGAGAATGATGTGATGGACAAGACCCAATCCTAAGCCTAGCACAAGATCGTGTAGTTCGTATGCTAAAGCTTTTCTAATGTCAAGTATCATTTACTTAGACCATGAGATTGTGCAACTCTCGAATACCGTAGGAGTGCTTTGGGTGTGCCAAACGTCACAACGTAACTGGGTGGCTATAAATGTGCACTACGGGTATCTCCGAAAGTGTCTGTTGGGTTGGCACGAATCGAGACTGAGATTTGTCACTCCGTGTAACGGAGAGGTATCTCTGGGCCCACTCGGTAGGACATCATCATAATGTGCACAATGTGACCAAGGAGTTGATCATGGGATGATGTGTTACGGAATGAGTAAAGAGACTTGCCGGTAACGAGATTGAACGAGGTATGGGGATACCGACGATCGAATCTCGGGCAAGTAACATACTGATAGACATAGGGAATTGAGTACGGGATTGATTGAATCCCCGACATCGTGGTTCATCCGATGAGATCATCGTGGAACATGTGGGAGCCAACATGGGTATCCAGATCCCGCTGTTGGTTATTGGCCGGAGAGGTGTCTCGGTCATTTCTGCATGGTTCCCGAACCTGTAGGGTCTACACACTTAAGGTTCGGTGATGCTAGAGTTGTTATGGGGAATAGTATGTGGTTACCGAAGGTAGTTCGGAGTCCCGGATGAGATCCCGGATGTCACGAGGAGTTCCGGAATGGTCCGGCAGTGAAGATCGATATATTGGACGAAGGGTATTGGAGTCCGGAAGTGTTCCGGAGGTACCAGGCTATGGCCAGCATGACCGAAAGGTGTTTCGGGAGCCCCGACAAGTGTTGGAGGGCCTCATGGGCCAAAGGGGAAGGGGCAAACCAGCCCACTAAGGGTTGGTGCGCCCCCCACACCCTTTCCCACATTACTTGGGGAGGTGGGGCGCCTCCACCTGGCTTGGGAGGCAAGCCTCCACCTGCTTGGCTTGGGGGGCAAGTCTCCCTAGGATTTTCCCTAGGGAGATCCAATCTGCCTAGCTGCCGCCCCCTAGGGGAAACCCTAGGGCGCCTCCCCCTCCCCCCTTGCCCCTATATATAGTGGATGGGTGGGAGGGCAGCCGCGACCTCTTCCCTGGCGCATCCCTCCCTCCTCCTACCTTCTCCTCCTCCTCCATGGTGCTTGGCGAAGCCCTGCCGGAGAACCACAAGCTCCTCCACCACCACGCCGTCGTGCTGTTGGACTTCTCCCTCAACTTCTCCTCTCCCCTTACTAGATCAAGAAGGAGGAGACGTCCCCGGGCTGTACGTGTGTTGAACGCGGAGGCGCCGTCCGTTCGGCGCTTGATCGGATCTTCCGCGATTTGAACCGCCGCGAGTACGACTCCATCAACCGCGTTCTTGTAACGCTTCCGTGTCGCGATCTACAAGGGTATGTAGATGCACTCCCCTTCCTATCGTTTCTAGATTACTCCATAGATTGATCTTGGTGATGCATAGAAAATTTTAAATTTCTGCTATGATCCCCAACAACGACACCGTATGAACTATGGTTTGGCAAGAAACCTAAGCTGTCGTTTCTTAAAGTTTGAGGTTGCAATGCTTATGTGAAAAAGTTTCAACCTGATAAGCTCAAACCCAAATCGGAGAAGTGCATCTTCATAGGATACCCAAAAGAAAATGTTGGGTACACCATCTATCACAGATCCGAAGGCAAGATATTCGTTGCTAAGAATGGATCCTTTCTAGAGAAGGAGTTTCTCTCGAAAGAAGTGAGTGGGAGGAAAGTAGAACTTGATGAGGTAACTGTACCTGCTCCTTTATTGGAAGGTAGTTCATCACAGAAATATGTTCCTGTGACTACTACACCAATTAGTGAGGAAGCTAATGATGATGATCATGTAACTTCAGATCGAGTTGCTACCGAACCTCGTAGGTAAACCAGAGTGAGATCCGCACTAGAGTGGTACGGTAATCCTGTTCTAGAGGTCATGTTACTTGACCATGACGAACCTACGAACTATGAGGAAGCAATGATGAGCCCAGATTCCGCGAAATGGCTTGAGGCCATGAAATCTGAGATGAGATCCATGTATAAGAACAAAGTATGGACTTTGATTGACTTGCCCAAAGATCGGCGAGCCATTGAGATTAAATGGATCTTCAAGAGGAAGACGGACACTGATAGTAGTGTTACTATCTACAAAGCTAGAATTGTCGCAAAAAGGTTTTTTGACAAGTTCAAGGTGTTGACCACGATGAGAATTTCTCACTCGTATCTATGCTTAAGTCTGTCCAAATCATGTTAGCTATTGTCGTATTTTATGAAATCTGGCAAATGGATAAACAAAACCGCATACCTTAATAGGATTTATTAAAGAAGAGTTGTATATGATGCAACCAGAAGGTTTTGTTGATCCTAAAGGTACTAACAAAATATGCAAGCTCCAGCGATCCATCTATGGACTGGTGCAAGCATCTCGGAGTTGGAATATACGCTTTGATAAGTTGATCAAAGCATATAGTTTTATACAGACTTGCGGTGAAGCCTGTATTTACAAGAAAGTGAGTGGGAGCACTACAGCATTTCTGATAAGTAATGTGAAAGACATATTGTTGATCGGAGATAATGTAGAATTATTCTGCAAATCATAAAGGAATATTTGAAAGGAGTTTTTCAAAGAAAGACCTCGGTGAAGCTGCTTACATATTGAGCATCAAGATCTATAGAGATAGATCAAGATGCTTGATAAGTTTTTCAATGAGTACATACCTTGACAAGATTTTGAAGTAGTTCAAAATGGAACAGTCAAAGAAGGAGTTCTTGCCTGTGTTACAAAGGTGTAAAGTTGAGTAAGACTCAAAACCCGACCACGGCAGAAGATAGAGAGAGGATGAAAGGCATTCCCTATGCCTCAGCCATAGGTTCTATAAAGTATGACATGCTGTGTACCAGACCTATTGTGTACCCTGCCCTGAGTTTGGCAAAGGAGTACAATAGTGATCTAGGAGTAGATCACTGGACATTGGTCAAAATTATCCTTAGTGGAATAAGGATATGTTTCTCGATTATGGAAGTGACAAAAGGTTCGTCGTAAAGGGTTACGTCGATGCAAGTTTTGACACTGATCCAGATGACTCTAAGTCTCAATCTGGATACATATTGAAAGTGGGAGCAATTAGCTTGAGTAGCTCCATGCAGAGCATTCTTGACATAGAAATTTGCAAAATACTTACAGATCTGAATGTGGCAGACCCGTTGACTAAACTTCTCTCACAAGCAAAACATGATCACACCTCAGTACTCTTTGGGTGTTACTCACATAAGCGATGTGAACTAGATTATTGACTTTAGTAAACCCTTTGGGTGTTGGTCACATGTCGATGTGAACTATGGGTGTTAATCACATGGTGATGTGAACTATTGATGTTAAATCACATGGCGATGTGAACTAGATTATTGACTCTAGTGCAAGTGGGAGACTGAAGGAAATATGCCCTAGAGGCAATAATAAAGTTATTATTTATTTCCTTATATCATGATAAATGTTTATTATTCATGCTAGAATTGTATTAACCGGAAACATAATACATGTGTGAATACATAGACAAACAGAGTGTCACTAGTATGCCTCTATTTGACTAGCTCATTGATCAAAGATGGTTATGTTTCCTAACCATAGACATGAGTTGTCATTTGATTAACGGGATCACTTCATTAGGAGAATGATGTGATTGACTTGACCCATTCCGTTAGCATAGCACTTGATCGTTTAGTTTGTTGCTATTGCTTTCTTCATGACTTATACATGTTCCTATGACTATGAGATTATGCAACTCCCGTTTACCGGAGGAACACTTTGTGTGCCACCAAATGTCACAACGTAACTGGGTGATTATAAAGGTGCTCTACAGGTGTCTCCAAAGGTACTTGTTGGGTTGGCGTATTTCGAGATTAGGATTTGTCACTCCGATTATCGGAGAGGTATCTCTGGGCCCACTCGGTAATGCACATCACTATAAGCCTTGCAAGCATTGCAACTAATGAGTTAGTTGCGGGATTATGTATTACGGAATGAGTAAAGAGACTTGCCGGTAACGAGATTGAACTAGGTATTGAGATACCGACAATCGAATCTCGGGCAAGTAACATACCGATGACAAAGGGAACAACGTATGTTGTTATGCGGTCTGACCGATAAAGATCTTCGTAGAATATGTAGGAGCCAATATGGGCATCCAGGTCCCGCTATTGGTTATTGACAAGAGAGGTGTCTCGGTCATGTCTACATAGTTCTCGAACCCGTAGGGTCCGCACGCTTAACGTTCGTTGACGATATAGTACTATATGAGTTATGTATGTTGATGACCGAATGTTGTTCGGAGTCCGGGATGAGATCACAGACATGACGAGGAACTCCGGAATGGTCCGGAGATAAAGTTTGATATATCGGATAGTAGTGTTTGATCTCCGGAAGGGGTTCCAGATGTTCCCCGAAATGTTTGGGCACAAGAACACTTTATCTGGGCCAAAAGGGAAAGCCCACGAGGCTTTTGGAAAGTGCAAAAGGAAGTTTTGCGGAGACCAGAGGCTAGACGCCAGGAACCCTGGCGTCTAGGGGGTAGACGCCGGGAACCCTGGCGTCTAGCCCTGGAGTCCGAGAAGGACTCTTGCCTTTCGGGTGAAACCGACTTTGAGGAGGCTTTTACTCCAAGTTTCGACCCCAGGGCTCAACATATAAATAAAGGGGTAGGGCTAGCACCAAAGACACATCAAGAAACACCAAGCCGTGTGCCGGCAACCCCGTCCCCTCTAGTTTATCCTCCGTCATAGTTTTCGTAGTGCTTAGGCGAAGCCCTGCGGAGATTGTTCTTCACCAACACCGTCACCACGCCGTCGTGCTGCCGGAACTCATATACTACTTCGCCCCTCTTGCTGGATCAAGAAGGCGAGGACGTCATCGAGCCGAACGTGTGCAGAACTCGGAGGTGCCGTGCTTTCGGTACTTGGATCGGTCGGACGTGAAGACGTACGACTACATCAACCGCGTTGATATAACGCTTCCGCGAACGGTCTACGAGGGTACGTAGACAACACTCTCCCCTCTCGTTGCCATGCATCACCATGATCTTGAGTGTGCGTAGGAATTTTTTTGAAATTACTACGTTCCCCAACACAAATCACATAACTCATAATACAAATCGTCATCGAACGTTAAGCGTGCGGACCCTACGGGTTCGAGAACTATGTAGACATGACCGAGACGCATCTTCGGTCAATAACCAATAGCGGAACTTGGATGCTCATATTGGCTCCTACATATTCTACGAAGATCTTTATCAGTCAAACCGCATAACAACATACGTTGTTTCCTTTGTCATCGGTATGTTACTTGCCCGAGATTCGATCGTCGGTATCCTCATACCTAGTTCAATCTCATTACCGACAAGTCTCTTTACTCGTTCTGTAATGCATCATCCCGCAACTAACTCATTAGTCACATTGCTTGCAAGGCTTATAGTGATGTGCATTATCGGGAGGGCCCAAAGATACCTCTCCGATACACAGAGTGACAAATCCTAATCTCGATTTATGCCAACTCAACAAACACCATCAGAGACACTTGTAGAGCATCTTTATAGTCACCCAGTTACGTTGTGACGTTTGATAGCACACTAAGTGTTCCTCCGGTATTTGGGAGTTGCATAATCTCATAGTCATAGGAACATGTATAGGTTATGGAGAAAGCAACAACAGTAAACTAAATGATCATAGTGCTAAGCTAACGGATGGGTCTAGTCCATCACATCATTCTCTAATGATGTGATCCTGTTAATCAAATGTCAACACATGTCCATGGCTAGGAAACTTAACCATCTTTGATTAATGAGCTAGTCAAGTAGAGGCATACTAGGGACACTCTGTTTGTCTATGTATTCACACATGTACTAAGTTTCTGATTAATACAATTATAACATGAAAAATAAACATTTATCATGATATAAGGAAATAAATAATAACTTTATTATTACCCCTAGGGCATATTTCCTTCAACGCCGGCCAAAGTCCACTTAAAGCTAATTAAACATTAACTAAAACATAAAAAAAGTCTGCGCCCGCCTGCTGCCGCCTCGCACGCTGCCCTAGATGTCGTCGGCCTTGCCCTTGCCCTTGGCATTAACGCCGTCGTCGCCATCGCCGGTGAGGTCGATGAAGACGGGAGCAGGGCCAACCCACTCGAACACCGCCTGGCACGCTGCCAGGGTAGCCTCCTCTGGCGTCTGCTAGGGCGGCGGCATTGCGGCTAGCCGCACGCGCTCCTCCTCCTCCTCCTCGAGCCGGAGCGTCTCCGTGTCGCGTTGGAGCATGGCCTCATAGCACATCTGCTCCTTGCCGTTGGCATGCTCCTGGCGGAGCCAGTGCGCCTTCCAGCGCTCGAGGTGGGCCGCCTCCTGCGTCGGCGTCATGGTGAAGTGGACGGGAGGCGCGCTCACCCACTCACGGTACTGGCCCGTCCACGAGTAGGCCTCCTCCGGCCAAGTGGGTGGAGTCAGGGAGCGCTTCCGCGTCGGCTTCGGCTTGGGCTGGACGGGCGGCGACGGTGGCGGTGGCGGCACGAACAACGGGGTGTGGATGGAGTCCCCCACCGCCGATAGGGCAAGGGCTTGCTCCAGCCCATCCCAGTGCGCGTCCTCCTCGAGGCGGCTAGCCTCCAGTGTGTGTTGTAGGGCCTCCTTGAGGGCGGCTTGGTACTCCGCCTCCGCCTCCATGTCCTCCGGCTCTACCTGTGGGGGCGGCGGTGGGAACGGCGGCGGGACGACGTCGACACCTGAACGCCATTGCTCCTCGTGTTCGAGGGTGAACCAAGCCTCCTAGTTGGGAGAGTCGGCGACGTACTCATGTAGCTGACGCTGCTCCGGTGTGAGCTGCGCGGCGCCTGCGCACGTCCTCGTCGTGCGCCCGCTGGCTCCGCGGAACCGTCGACACCGGGATCCGCCGCGGATCCAGCCAATGGTGCGGCAGCGTGACATCGGGGTACGGCCGCGGCTGCCTGTACTCCCAGTGCCACCGGGGGTGCCCTTGCCCTTGCCCTTGCTGCCCGCCGAAACACGCCGGCGCAGGAGGAGGAGGGGAGGGGGAGTACGGGAGGACGAGGCGCCGGGGGTGCCCTTGCCCTTGCCCTTACTGCTGCCAAAGAGGCCCATGGCGCGCTAGGGTTTGTTGTCGCCGGCGAGGAAGCAAAGGGAGTGGTGGGGGCTAGATGTGGACGGGAGAAGTGGATGAGGCCGGCCCCCGCCGCACGCGTGCTTAAAAAAGAACGCTTCCACTGGCTGACTAGTGGCCCCGCTATCGGTGGTCGTCATAAATAAGACGACGGGCGGCGGTTGGGTGGCCTACAGGTGGGGACGCGGCGGACGCCGAGGAGACGCGCGGCGCATCCACTTCGCGTCCACGCCAACACATTCCAGACGCAATTTTAGGCCAGAAATGGGTTGGCGCGGATGCCAGACGGACGCGGTTTGTGTTTGGATCGACGCGTTAGACCTCCACTTTTGTCCGCGCCGACCCAAACGGACGCAGGCAGATGAAATGGGTCGCCCCATTGGAGTTGCTCTAAAGGCAGGCTGTACATGTATTAACTCTGTACCAGTTAACATAATTCCTACCTAGATATTCAGATATGTGGGTGCATCAGAGTTAGTAAAGTAGTATATTTACACCACTTTAATCTGATGCACACAAGCAAGCATACTTAAGGCCATGCTCCCTTCGTCCGGTGAAAAATGTACATATATTTTTTTTGGACAAATTATGAAGTAGAATAAAAAATGCATTGGAAATGTGCAAGCTACCATATCTTTTGTCTTTAATTACTCAACCGCCAATAAGTTAAGTGCATGTAAAAATTAAGGAGACCATATGTAGAATATTATTGGTCTTGATTACTGTGTGACGAGAGAAAAATATTTTTTTCTACTTTAAAATGTATTGGAAAGATAGATGTACACTATTTTATGGACAAATTTTAAACCCAAACGCATACTCTTCACCGGACGGAGGGAGTATATGATAATACTAAAAAACTTACATGATTTTAGATTATATTAGTAATAATTTCTCCTATAATTAATGCAATGGTAACATGTCATGTTGATCAAGTACTATCATCTTATCAGAATACTTCAAACTGGAAACGAGTTCAGTAGGGGGGAAATAGGCAGGAAAAAACGTCCATGCCGCATGCCTGCTGAACCTGACAATTATAACCCGTCGGTCAGAACGCACACAATATTTTAAATAAGGTAAATTATGGCAACATTTTTACTAAATAAGATAAAATGGATGAAATCTCGTTAAATGGGGTAATTAGTATCAAAATTGTTAGGGAGTAAAAACCAGAATTCGCTCTTTTTTTTATAGGAACCGTTGGTGATACTCAAGATAGGGCCAATAACATGTGGCGGCTATTAACTCTAATTGAACGGTCGTGCGGCCGACTGATTTTTTTCATTGGATCAGCCGGTTGAATCTAAGAGCATTTCTAACAGATCTTTTATATCGTTTTTACAGTTCACGGAAAATCACTTTTATGGACTGGTACGGACGGTGATCACATAGACCTTGTATAATCAACCCGTAAAAAAGAACATTATCTGAATATATGTCTTCCTCACGTCAATTTGAAATCGACCACCGATCGACGTGCGGACGAGGAAGACACGGCCAGAGCAGAGGCCGGCAGACGGACGGACGAGCGAGACGCGGGACGGCCACGACACGCGGGCAGAGGCCAGGGGGCGCGGGCGGTGGCTGAGCGCGCACGACCGGACTCAGCTAGCTAGCTTGCTCGCATCGATTCAGCTAGTGCGGCCGCAGCTAGCTGGCCAGCTTCTCGCATCGATGCGCGGCGGCTGGGCGGCGGCGGCGGTGCAGTCACTGCAGGCGGCGAGCTTCAAGGTGTTTGTGGGAGCTGAAATTCTCCAACTGCTAGCGTTGACTGGTATTTGGCGCCTGGTAAAATTGCCTCCGAAACTGAAGATACACGGGTCTCGAGCATGTGTTCACAGGGCCCTGTAAAAAAAAGGGTCAGGCGATTTTAAAAAATTTATTCAGGTCCATTTTTTCAACTGAAACTGTAAAAAACGGTTATTTTACGGGTTTAATCATTTATACAGGGTCTGTTAAAGATGCTCTAAGAGTTTTCGCTAAACTAATGGAGTTTCAAGGCATTAGGGGTCTATCCCTGTTTTCTTCTCTTCTTTAAAATCTATCCCTAATAATAAAATACGGATTGACTCCGTAGGTTCACCGTCACAATACGCTTTCGCTCAGTCATAATACGTTTTTACGATTCGTATAGACAAAATCATAATATAAACGAGGTGGTACTAATTAGCTCTAGCTAGATTGGTTGGTTGATTCGTGTCAACAGGCGCTCTCTTCTGAAAGTCCACCGATTACGTGGCCTAGACCTCATTGCTATCAGCAGCGGCGGCAAGCATGCAACGGCAAGAGGAGTCCAGCGAGGACATCGTGATCGTGGGAGCCGGGCTCACCGGGCTCGCCGCCGCGCTCGGGCTGCACATGAAAGGGGTGAGGAGCGTGGTGCTGGAGTCGTCCCCGGCGCTCCGGGCCTCGGGGTTCGCCTTCGCCACCTGGCCCAACGCCTTCCGCGCGCTCGATGCCCTCGGCATCGGCGACCAGATCAGAAAGCTCTACCTGCACATCCAAGGGCTGCACGTCATGTCGGCGTCCACGGGTGAGATAGCGAAGGAAGTGGACTTCAGGGACGAGTTCCGCTGCGTCAGGCGTGATGTGCTGCTGTAGGTCCTGGCGGCGGAGTTGCCGACGGACACCATCCGCTACTCCTCCAGGATCGTGTCCATCGACGACGGCGCCAAGATGCTCCACCTCGCCCACGGCTCGACTCTCCGGGCAAAGGTGCTGGTCGGCTGCGACGGGATCAACTCCGTCTCCGTGGTGGCCAGATGGCTGGGGCTCACCAAGCCGTCGCACCCCCGGGCGCTCCGCCACGCGGGGCCTCGCGCGTTACCCTCGACGGTCATGGTTTCCCGCCCAAGTTCTTGCTGGCCGGCGTGGCCTGGGTACTTGGGCGGCAGAACGGCTCGTGGTGGCACGGCGGCACGATGGTGCATGCGACGCGGCCTTGGCCCATCGCAGTGGTGCCAAGAACGCGATGCTCGCGGCCAGGTAGGCCAAGGCGCGTGGGCTATTCGGGAACGCGGTTGCCGTTGGTGCATGGTGGTGACGGTCAGGAGCAGTGCAGCAGCGACTCCTGCAGACAGACGTGTGATGCTCGCGACAGCGCACGGGAGGCGGAGGCATGCGAGTGAGAGCCGGCGACGCACATCAGATGGCAATGGCATTGAGGCTCGGCACCAGCACACCAGCGGCAGCCAGCAACGCAGCGAGCGGCTGCATCGAGCCGTGATGCGAAAACCAGCATTCCAGCAGTTGCCTGACAGCCCGAGCATGCACTGCTGCGGAGCCAAAGCACGGCGGCGAGTGTAACCTGTTCGGGAACGGCTGCACACTGACTAACACTCGAGGCAGCTCCCAAACAGTAATATTTCTACATATATTACACACGTATTCTATTTGTTTCTCTTCACAATTTTTTAATTTCATCGTACATATAGCAATGTATGTATATGCACAGTGCCAATGCATATGATAACAATGCAAGTCCCTCCCATTGCATGTTGTATTTTTTATATGGATTACATAGTTCTGCAAGTGCACATATATATGCCAACAAAGCTAGCTTATACTGGATTTTATTACTATTGTGCTCAAGCTACAGTATGAAGCTTTAATTAGCACTTAATTACTCTTCTTGCTATGCTTGCAGAGGTAGAGGGATCATGCCTCATATGCAGAGTTACGCCTCATATGCAGAGTTACGTATACCTAAGAATCAGGTGCAATTTCATCGTATTTTTATTTACTTTCTACGGCTTCTTCTCCAAGTGCATATTTAGTGTATATATGTAGAACAATTGAGAGGGAGGCCCCACTGTGAGAGTTTGCAGTTTG
>NC_057794.1:104215150-104216076 GCF_018294505.1 Triticum aestivum | reverse complement strand
GGGGGAGAGGATCCCCACCTGAATATATTACTCAAAGGTGCCCGAGGGCAAATTGCAGAATACATTATAGATTACAGCGAGAGGAGAGGTACATGCGCCAAGACACGGCAGCCTCCCTACTAACGTGGTCCTTAAATCTGAAGGACCAAAGCGTGAAATCGGAGATAATGTTCCGAATAGTATTTAGGGGGGAGTGTATCTCGTTATGGAACACACGAGCGTTTTTGGAATCCCAGAGCTTCCAGAGGACGACAAGGGCGACAGTAGGCCAAATGTTGATGTGGAGGCCTACCGGAGTAGGAGTATCCCAGATGAGGTCGATGCGGTTAGGGGCCTGGAGTCCCAGTATGGACCAGACCTGGCCCGTGCATGGGCAGAGTAGAGCGAGGTGCGCCGCATCCTCAGAAGACAAGTCACATCGAGGGCAAGACGATCCCGAGGTAATGGTCTTGCGATGTAAGTTCGCCATCGTGCTTAGCCTGTCACGACAGAGGAGCCAGCCGAAGATCCTCACCTTGATTGGTGCCTTGGATCCCCAAATGTGCCCAGCGTTGAGGTCAAGCTCATGGCCGGAGGAGAGCAAAGAGTAGGCGCACCTCGAGGTGAACGAGGAGCCGTGGATGAGGAACCTGTCGTCGGGCGCATTGCTTGTGGTAACATCCTGCAACAAAGACAAAACAGACGCAAGCTCGGCAGAAGCCACATTGGTTAGGCGATTCCGCAGAGTAGCGAGTAAACCATTATGCATGACATGAGATACCAGGACAGAGGGAGCAATGGAGTGAGAGAAAAGGTGGGGGTATTTTTCTGCAAGCGGAGTCGGCAAGAGCCAAGTGTCGAGCCAGAAGAAAGTGGAAGTGCCATTGTTAGTAAGGACGAAAGAAATTTTACGAAGGTGGTATAGTTGTTGGTTAACGATTTTCCAG